>NW_028261445.1:0-77573 GCF_051295495.1 Thamnophis sirtalis
ATATTAGTAGTGTCCTTAGTCGGGAAAGCTAAAAAAACACTCCATTTTGTGATCTGGTGTTTCCCTGGGGAGTTACAGCAAAGTGTATCTTAGAAATGGCAGAAAAACTCAATTCAACCAGAACCTGTTTCTTTTGAACTAAAGCTCAGATTCGAACAACAAACACATATTAGTAGTGTCCTGAGTCGGGAAAGCTAAAAAAACACTCCATTTTGTGATCTGGTGTTTCCCTGGGGAGTTACAGTAAAGTTTATATCAAATTGGCAAAAGAACTCAATTCAACCAGAAAGTGTTTCTTTTGAACCAAAGCTCAAATTCAAACAACAAACACATATTAGTAGTGTCCTGAGTCGGGAAAGCTAAAAAAACACTCCATTTTGTGATCTGGTGTTTCCCTGGGGAGTTACAGCAAAGTGTATCTTAGAAATGGCAGAAAAACTCAATTCAACCAGAAAAGTGTTTCTTTTGAACCAAAGCTCAGATTCGAACAACAAACACATATTAGTAGTGTCCTTAGTCGGGAAAGCTAAAAAACACTCCATTTTGTGATCTGGTGTTTCCCTGGGGAGTTACAGCAAAGTTTATCTTAGAAATGGCAGAAAAACTCAATTCAACCAGAACCTGTTTCTTTTGTACCAAAGCTCAGATTCGAACAACAAACACATATTAGTAGTGTCCTTAGTCGGGAAAGCTAAAAAAAACACTCCATTTTGTGATCTGGTGTTTCCCTGAGGAGTTACAGCAAAGTGTATCTTAGAAATGGCAGAAAAACTCAATTCAACCAGAAAGTGTTTCTTTTGAACCAAAGCTCAGATTCGAACAACAAACACATATTAGTAGTGTCCTTAGTCGGGAAAGCTAAAAAAACACTCCATTTTGTGATCTGGTGTTTCCCTGGGGAGTTACAGCAAAGTGTATCTTAGAAATGGCAGAAAAACTCAATTCAACCAGAACGTGTTTCTTTTGAACTAAAGCTCAGATTCGAACAAGAAACACATATTAGTAGTGTCCTTAGTCGGGAAAGCTAAAAAAACACTCCATTTTGTGATCTGGTGTTTCCCTGGGGAGTTACAGCAAAGTGTATCTTAGAAATGGCAGAAAAACTCAATTCAACCAGAACCTGTTTCTTTTGAACCAAAGCTCAGATTCGAACAACAAACACATATTAGTAGTGTCCTTAGTCGGGAAAGCTAAAAAAACACTCCATTTTGTGATCTGGTGTTTCCCTGAGGAGTTACAGCAAAGTGAATCTTAGAAATGGCAGAAAAACTCAATTCAACCAGAACGTGTTTCTTTTGAACTAAAGCTCAGATTCGAACAACAAACACCTATTAGTAGTGTCCTCAGTCGGGAAAGCTAAAAAAACACTCCATTTTGTGATCTGGTGTTTCCCTGGGGAGTTACAGCAATGTATATCTTAGAAATGGCAGAAAAACTCAATTCAACCAGAAAGTGTTTCTTTTCAACCAAAGCTCAAATTCGAACAGCAAACACATATTAGTAGTGTCCTTAGTCGGGAAAGCTAAAGAAAAACTCCATTTTGTGATCTGGTGTTTCCCTGGGGAATTACAGCAAAGTGTATCTTAGAAATGGCAGAAAAACTCAATTCAACCAGAAAGTGTTTCTTTTGAACCAAAGCTCAGATTCGAACAACAAACACATATTAGTAGTGTCCTTAGTCGGGAAAGCTAAAAAAACACTCCATTTTGTGATCTGGTGTTTCCCTGGGGAGTTACAGCAAAGTGTATCTTAGAAATGGCAGAAAAACTCAATTCAACCAGAACGTGTTTCTTTTCAACCAAAGCTCAGATTCGAACAACAAACACATATTAGTAGTGTCCTGATTCGGGAAAGCTAAAAAAACACTCCATTTTGTGATCTGGTGTTTCCCTGGGGAGTTACAGCAATGTATATCTTAGAAATGGCAGAAAAACTCAATTCAACCAGAACGTGTTTCTTTTCAACCAAAGCTCAGATTCGAACAACAAACACATATTAGTAGTGTCCTGATTCGGGAAAGCTAAAAAAACACTCCATTTTGTGATCTGGTGTTTCCCTGGGGAGTTACAGTAAAGTGTATATCAAATTGGCAAAAGAACTCAATTCAACCAGAAAGTGTTTCTTTTGAACCAAAGCTCAAATTCGAACAACAAACACATATTAGTAGTGTCCTTAGTCGGGAAAGCTAAGAAAACACTCCATTTTGTGATCTGGTGTTTCCCTGGGGAGTTACAGCAAAGTGTATCTCAAATTGGCAAAAGAACTCAATTCAACCAGAAAGTGTTTCTTTTGAACCAAAGCTCAAATTCAAACAACAAACACATATTAGTAGTGTCCTGAGTCGGGAAAGCTAAAAAAACACTCCATTTTGTGATCTGGTGTTTCCCTGGGGAGTTACAGCAAAGTGTATCTTAGAAATGGCAGAAAAACTCAATTCAACCAGAAAGTGTTTCTTTTGAACCAAAGCTCAGATTCGAACAACAAACACATATTAGTAGTGTCCTTAGTCGGGAAAGCTAAAAAAACACTCCATTTTGTGATCTGGTGTTTCCCTGGGGAGTTACAGCAAAGTGTATCTTAGAAATGGCAGAAAAACTCAATTCAACCAGAACCTGTTTCTTTGGAACCAAAGCTCAGATTCGAACAACAAACACATATTAGTAGTGTCCTTAGTCGGGAAAGCTAAAAAAACACTCCATTTTGTGATCTGGTGTTTCCCTGAGGAGTTACAGCAAAGTGTATCTTAGAAATGGCAGAAAAACTCAATTCAACCAGAAAGTGTTTCTTTTGAACCAAAGCTCAGATTCGAACAACAAACACATATTAGTAGTGTCCTTAGTCGGGAAAGCTAAAAAAACACTCCATTTTGTGATCTGGTGTTTCCCTGGGGAGTTACAGCAAAGTGTATCTTAGAAATGGCAGAAAAACTCAATTCAACCAGAACGTGTTTCTTTTGAACTAAAGCTCAGATTCGAACAAGAAACACATATTAGTAGTGTCCTTAGTCGGGAAAGCTAAAAAAACACTCCATTTTGTGATCTGGTGTTTCCCTGGGGAGTTACAGCAAAGTGTATCTTAGAAATGGCAGAAAAACTCAATTCAACCAGAACCTGTTTCTTTTGAACCAAAGCTCAGATTCGAACAACAAACACATATTAGTAGTGTCCTTAGTCGGGAAAGCTAAAAAAACACTCCATTTTGTGATCTGGTGTTTCCCTGAGGAGTTACAGCAAAGTGTATCTTACAAATGGCAGAAAAACTCAATTCAACCAGAACGTGTTTCTTTTGAACTAAAGCTCAGATTCGAACAACAAACACCTATTAGTAGTGTCCTCAGTCGGGAAAGCTAAAAAAACACTCCATTTTGTGATCTGGTGTTTCCCTGGGGAGTTACAGCAATGTATATCTTAGAAATGGCAGAAAAACTCAATTCAACCAGAAAGTGTTTCTTTTCAACCAAAGCTCAAATTCTAACAGCAAACACATATTAGTAGTGTCCTTAGTCGGGAAAGCTAAAGAAAAACTCCATTTTGTGATCTGGTGTTTCCCTGGGGAGTTACAGCAAAGTGTATCTTAGAAATGGCAGAAAAACTCAATTCAACCAGAAAGTGTTTCTTTTGAACCAAAGCTCAGATTCGAACAACAAACCCATATTAGTAGTGTCCTTAGTCGGGAAAGCTAAAAAAACACTCCATTTTGTGATCTGGTGTTTCCCTGGGGAGTTACAGCAAAGTGTATCTTAGAAATGGCAGAAAAACTCAATTCAACCAGAACGTGTTTCTTTTCAACCAAAGCTCAGATTCGAACAACAAACACATATTAGTAGTGTCCTGATTCGGGAAAGCTAAAAAAACACTCCATTTTGTGATCTGGTGTTTCCCTGGGGAGTTACAGCAATGTATATCTTAGAAATGGCAGAAAAACTCAATTCAACCAGAACGTGTTTCTTTTCAACCAAAGCTCAGATTCGAACAACAAACACATATTAGTAGTGTCCTGATTCGGGAAAGCTAAAAAAACACTCCATTTTGTGATCTGGTGTTTCGCTGGGGAGTTACAGTAAAGTGTATATCAAATTGGCAAAAGAACTCAATTCAACCAGAAAGTGTTTCTTTTGAACCAAAGCTCAAATTCGAACAACAAACACATATTAGTAGTGTCCTTAGTCGGGAAAGCTAAGAAAACACTCCATTTTGTGATCTGGTGTTTCCCTGGGGAGTTACAGCAAAGTGTATCTCAAATTGGCAAAAGAACTCAATTCAACCAGAAAGTGTTTCTTTTGAACCAAAGCTCAAATTCAAACAACAAACACATATTAGTAGTGTCCTGAGTCGGGAAAGCTAAAAAAACACTCCATTTTGTGATCTGGTGTTTCCCTGGGGAGTTACAGCAAAGTGTATCTTAGAAATGACAGAAAAACTCAATTCAACCAGAACCTGTTTCTTTTGAACCAAAGCTCAGATTCGAACAACAAACACATATTAGTAGTGTCCTTAGTCGGGAAAGCTAAAAAAACACTCCATTTTGTGATCTGGTGTTTCCCTGAGGAGTTACAGCAAAGTGTATCTTAGAAATGGCAGAAAAACTCAATTCAACCAGAAAGTGTTTCTTTTGAACCAAAGCTCAGATTCGAACAACAAACACATATTAGTAGTGTCCTTAGTCAGGAAAGCTAAAAAAACACTCCATTTTGTGATCTGGTGTTTCCCTGGGGAGTTACAGCAAAGTGTATCTTAGAAATGGCAGAAAAACTCAATTCAACCAGAACGTGTTTCTTTTGAACTAAAGCTCAGATTCGAACAAGAAACACATATTAGTAGTGTCCTTAGTCGGGAAAGCTAAAAAAACACTCCATTTTGTGATCTGGTGTTTCCCTGGGGAGTTACAGCAAAGTGTATCTTAGAAATGGCAGAAAAACTCAATTCAACCAGAACCTGTTTCTTTTGAACCAAAGCTCAGATTCGAACAACAAACACATATTAGTAGTGTCCTTAGTCGGGAAAGCTAAAAAACACTCCATTTTGTGATCTGGTGTTTCCCTGAGGAGTTACAGCAAAGTGTATATCAAATTGGCAAAAGAACTCAATTCAACCAGAAAGTGTTTCTTTTGAACCAAAGCTCAAATTCGAACAACAAACACATATTAGTAGTGTCCTGAGTCGGGAAAGCTAAAAAAACACTCCATTTTGTGATCTGGTGTTTCCCTGGGGAGTTACAGCAAAGTGTATATCAAATTGGCAAAAGAACTCAATTCAACCAGAAAGTGTTTCTTTTGAACCAAAGCTCAGATTCGAACAACAAACACATATTAGTAGTGTCCTCAGTCGGGAAAGCTAAAAAAACACTCCATATTGTGATCTGGTGTTTCCCTGGGGAGTTACAGCAAAGTGTATCTTAGAAATGGCAGAAAAACTCAATTCAACCAGAACCTGTTTCTTTTGAACTAAAGCTCAGATTCGAACAACAAACACATATTAGTAGTGTCCTGAGTCTGGAAAGCTAAAAAAACACTCCATTTTGTGATCTGGTGTTTCCCTGGGGAGTTACAGTAAAGTTTATATCAAATTGGCAAAAGAACTCAATTCAACCAGAAAGTGTTTCTTTTGAACCAAAGCTCAAATTCAAACAACAAACACATATTAGTAGTGTCCTGAGTCGGGAAAGCTAAAAAAACACTCCATTTTGTGATCTGGTGTTTCCCTGGGGAGTTACAGCAAAGTGTATCTTAGAAATGGCAGAAAAACTCAATTCAACCAGAAAGTGTTTCTTTTGAACCAAAGCTCAGATTCGAACAACAAACACATATTAGTAGTGTCCTTAGTCGGGAAAGCTAAAAAAACACTCCATTTTGTGATCTGGTGTTTTCCTGGGGAGTTACAGCAAAGTTTATGTTAGAAATGGCAGAAAAACTCAATTCAACCAGAACCTGTTTCTTTTGTACCAAAGCTCAGATTCGAACAACAAACACATATTAGTAGTGTCCTTAGTCGGGAAAGCTAAAAAAAACACTCCATTTTGTGATCTGGTGTTTCCCTGAGGAGTTACAGCAAAGTGTATCTTAGAAATGGCAGAAAAACTCAATTCAACCAGAAAGTGTTTCTTTTGAACCAAAGCTCAGATTCGAACAACAAACACATATTAGTAGTGTCCTTAGTCGGGAAAGCTAAAAAAACACTCCATTTTGTGATCTGGTGTTTCCCTGGGGAGTTACAGCAAAGTGTATCTTAGAAATGGCAGAAAAACTCAATTCAACCAGAACGTGTTTCTTTTGAACTAAAGCTCAGATTCGAACAAGAAACACATATTAGTAGTGTCCTTAGTCGGGAAAGCTAAAAAAACACTCCATTTTGTGATCTGGTGTTTCCCTGGGGAGTTACAGCAAAGTGTATCTTAGAAATGGCAGAAAAACTCAATTCAACCAGAACCTGTTTCTTTTGAACCAAAGCTCAGATTCGAACAACAAACACATATTAGTAGTGTCCTTAGTCGGGAAAGCTAAAAAAACACTCCATTTTGTGATCTGGTGTTTCCCTGAGGAGTTACAGCAAAGTGTATCTTAGAAATGGCAGAAAAACTCAATTCAACCAGAACGTGTTTCTTTTGAACTAAAGCTCAGATTCGAACAACAAACACCTATTAGTAGTGTCCTCAGTCGGGAAAGCTAAAAAAACACTCCATTTTGTGATCTGGTGTTTCCCTGGGGAGTTACAGCAATGTATATCTTAGAAATGGCAGAAAAACTCAATTCAACCAGAAAGTGTTTCTTTTCAACCAAAGCTCAAATTCGAACAGCAAACACATATTAGTAGTGTCCTTAGTCGGGAAAGCTAAAGAAAAACTCCATTTTGTGATCTGGTGTTTCCCTGGGGAGTTACAGCAAAGTGTATCTTAGAAATGGCAGAAAAACTCAATTCAACCAGAAAGTGTTTCTTTTGAACCAAAGCTCAGATTCGAACAACAAACACATATTAGTAGTGTCCTTAGTCGGGAAAGCTAAAAAAACACTCCATTTTGTGATCTGGTGTTTCCCTGGGGAGTTACAGCAAAGTGTATCTTAGAAATGGCAGAAAAACTCAATTCAACCAGAACGTGTTTCTTTTCAACCAAAGCTCAGATTCGAACAACAAACACATATTAGTAGTGTCCTGATTCGGGAAAGCTAAAAAAACACTCCATTTTGTGATCTGGTGTTTCCCTGAGGAGTTACAGCAAAGTGTATCTTAGAAATGGCAGAAAAACTCAATTCAACCAGAAAGTGTTTCTTTTGAACCAAAGCTCAGATTCGAACAACAAACACATATTAGTAGTCTCCTTAGTCGGGAAAGCTAAAAAAACACTCCATTTTGTGATCTGGTGTTTCCCTGGGGAGTTACAGCAAAGTGTATCTTAGAAATGGCAGAAAAACTCAATTCAACCAGAACGTGTTTCTTTTGAACTAAAGCTCAGATTCGAACAAGAAACACATATTAGTAGTGTCCTTAGTCGGGAAAGCTAAAAAAACACTCCATTTTGTGATCTGGTGTTTCCCTGGGGAGTTACAGCAAAGTGTATCTTAGAAATGGCAGAAAAACTCAATTCAACCAGAACCTGTTTCTTTTGAACCAAAGCTCAGATTCGAACAACAAACACATATTAGTAGTGTCCTTAGTCGGGAAAGCTAAAAAAACACTCCATTTTGTGATCTGGTGTTTCCCTGAGGAGTTACAGCAAAGTGTATATCAAATTGGCAAAAGAACTCAATTCAACCAGAAAGTGTTTCTTTTGAACCAAAGCTCAAATTCGAACAACAAACACATATTAGTAGTGTCCTGAGTCGGGAAAGCTAAAAAAAGACTCCATTTTGTGATCTGGTGTTTCCCTGGGGAGTTACAGCAAAGTGTATCTTAGAAATGGCAGAAAAACTCAATTCAACCAGAAAGTGTTTCTTTTGAACCAAAGCTCAGATTCGAACAACAAACACATATTAGTAGTGTCCTTAGTCGGGAAAGCTAAAAAAACACTCCATTTTGTGATCTGGTGTTTCCCTGGGGAGTTACAGCAAAGTGTATCTTAGAAATGGCAGAAAAACTCAATTCAACCAGAACCTGTTTCTTTTGAACCAAAGCTCAGATTCGAACAACAAACACATATTAGTAGTGTCCTTAGTCGGGAAAGCTAAAAAAACACTCCATTTTGTGATCTGGTGTTTCCCTGAGGAGTTACAGCAAAGTGTATCTTAGAAATGGCAGAAAAACTCAATTCAACCAGAAAGTGTTTCTTTTGAACCAAAGCTCAGATTCGAACAACAAACACATATTAGTAGTGTCCTTAGTCAGGAAAGCTAAAAAAACACTCCATTTTGTGATCTGGTGTTTCCCTGGGGAGTTACAGCAAAGTGTATCTTAGAAATGGCAGAAAAACTCAATTCAACCAGAAAGTGTTTCTTTTGAACCAAAGCTCAGATTCGAACAACAAACACATATTAGTAGTGTCCTTAGTCGGGAAAGCTAAAAAAACACTCCATTTTGTGATCTGGTGTTTTCCTGGGGAGTTACAGCAAAGTTTATGTTAGAAATGGCAGAAAAACTCAATTCAACCAGAACCTGTTTCTTTTGTACCAAAGCTCAGATTCGAACAACAAACACATATTAGTAGTGTCCTTAGTCGGGAAAGCTAAAAAAAACACTCCATTTTGTGATCTGGTGTTTCCCTGAGGAGTTACAGCAAAGTGTATCTTAGAAATGGCAGAAAAACTCAATTCAACCAGAAAGTGTTTCTTTTGAACCAAAGCTCAGATTCGAACAACAAACACATATTAGTAGTGTCCTTAGTCGGGAAAGCTAAAAAAACACTCCATTTTGTGATCTGGTGTTTCCCTGGGGAGTTACAGCAAAGTGTATCTTAGAAATGGCAGAAAAACTCAATTCAACCAGAACGTGTTTCTTTTGAACTAAAGCTCAGATTCGAACAAGAAACACATATTAGTAGTGTCCTTAGTCGGGAAAGCTAAAAAAACACTCCATTTTGTGATCTGGTGTTTCCCTGGGGAGTTACAGCAAAGTGTATCTTAGAAATGGCAGAAAAACTCAATTCAACCAGAACCTGTTTCTTTTGAACCAAAGCTCAGATTCGAACAACAAACACATATTAGTAGTGTCCTTAGTCGGGAAAGCTAAAAAAACACTCCATTTTGTGATCTGGTGTTTCCCTGAGGAGTTACAGCAAAGTGTATCTTAGAAATGGCAGAAAAACTCAATTCAACCAGAACGTGTTTCTTTTGAACTAAAGCTCAGATTCGAACAACAAACACCTATTAGTAGTGTCCTCAGTCGGGAAAGCTAAAAAAACACTCCATTTTGTGATCTGGTGTTTCCCTGGGGAGTTACAGCAATGTATATCTTAGAAATGGCAGAAAAACTCAATTCAACCAGAAAGTGTTTCTTTTCAACCAAAGCTCAAATTCGAACAGCAAACACATATTAGTAGTGTCCTTAGTCGGGAAAGCTAAAGAAAAACTCCATTTTGTGATCTGGTGTTTCCCTGGGGAGTTACAGCAAAGTGTATCTTAGAAATGGCAGAAAAACTCAATTCAACCAGAAAGTGTTTCTTTTGAACCAAAGCTCAGATTCGAACAACAAACACATATTAGTAGTGTCCTTAGTCGGGAAAGCTAAAAAAACACTCCATTTTGTGATCTGGTGTTTCCCTGGGGAGTTACAGCAAAGTGTATCTTAGAAATGGCAGAAAAACTCAATTCAACCAGAACGTGTTTCTTTTCAACCAAAGCTCAGATTCGAACAACAAACACATATTAGTAGTGTCCTGATTCGGGAAAGCTAAAAAAACACTCCATTTTGTGATCTGGTGTTTCCCTGAGGAGTTACAGCAAAGTGTATCTTAGAAATGGCAGAAAAACTCAATTCAACCAGAAAGTGTTTCTTTTGAACCAAAGCTCAGATTCGAACAACAAACACATATTAGTAGTCTCCTTAGTCGGGAAAGCTAAAAAAACACTCCATTTTGTGATCTGGTGTTTCCCTGGGGAGTTACAGCAAAGTGTATCTTAGAAATGGCAGAAAAACTCAATTCAACCAGAACGTGTTTCTTTTGAACTAAAGCTCAGATTCGAACAAGAAACACATATTAGTAGTGTCCTTAGTCGGGAAAGCTAAAAAAACACTCCATTTTGTGATCTGGTGTTTCCCTGGGGAGTTACAGCAAAGTGTATCTTAGAAATGGCAGAAAAACTCAATTCAACCAGAACCTGTTTCTTTTGAACCAAAGCTCAGATTCGAACAACAAACACATATTAGTAGTGTCCTTAGTCGGGAAAGCTAAAAAAACACTCCATTTTGTGATCTGGTGTTTCCCTGAGGAGTTACAGCAAAGTGTATATCAAATTGGCAAAAGAACTCAATTCAACCAGAAAGTGTTTCTTTTGAACCAAAGCTCAAATTCGAACAACAAACACATATTAGTAGTGTCCTGAGTCGGGAAAGCTAAAAAAAGACTCCATTTTGTGATCTGGTGTTTCCCTGGGGAGTTACAGCAAAGTGTATCTTAGAAATGGCAGAAAAACTCAATTCAACCAGAAAGTGTTTCTTTTGAACCAAAGCTCAGATTCGAACAACAAACACATATTAGTAGTGTCCTTAGTCGGGAAAGCTAAAAAAACACTCCATTTTGTGATCTGGTGTTTCCCTGGGGAGTTACAGCAAAGTGTATCTTAGAAATGGCAGAAAAACTCAATTCAACCAGAACCTGTTTCTTTTGAACCAAAGCTCAGATTCGAACAACAAACACATATTAGTAGTGTCCTTAGTCGGGAAAGCTAAAAAAACACTCCATTTTGTGATCTGGTGTTTCCCTGAGGAGTTACAGCAAAGTGTATCTTAGAAATGGCAGAAAAACTCAATTCAACCAGAAAGTGTTTCTTTTGAACCAAAGCTCAGATTCGAACAACAAACACATATTAGTAGTGTCCTTAGTCAGGAAAGCTAAAAAAACACTCCATTTTGTGATCTGGTGTTTCCCTGGGGAGTTACAGCAAAGTGTATCTTAGAAATGGCAGAAAAACTCAATTCAACCAGAACGTGTTTCTTTTGAACTAAAGCTCAGATTCGAACAAGAAACACATATTAGTAGTGTCCTTAGTCGGGAAAGCTAAAAAAACACTCCATTTTGTGATCTGGTGTTTCCCTGGGGAGTTACAGCAAAGTGTATCTTAGAAATGGCAGAAAAACTCAATTCAACCAGAACCTGTTTCTTTTGAACTAAAGCTCAGATTCGAACAACAAACACATATTAGTAGTGTCCTGAGTCGGGAAAGCTAAAAAAACACTCCATTTTGTGATCTGGTGTTTCCCTGGGGAGTTACAGTAAAGTGTATATCAAATTGGCAAAAGAACTCAATTCAACCAGAAAGTGTTTCTTTTGAACCAAAGCTCAAATTCGAACAACAAACACATATTAGTAGTGTCCTGAGTCGGGAAAGCTAAAAAAAGACTCCATTTTGTGATCTGGTGTTTCCCTGGGGAGTTACAGCAAAGTGTATCTTAGAAATGGCAGAAAAACTCAATTCAACCAGAAAGTGTTTCTTTTGAACCAAAGCTCAGTTTCGAACAACAAACACATATTAGTAGTGTCCTTAGTCGGGAAAGCTAAAAAAACACTCCATTTTGTGATCTGGTGTTTCCCTGGGGAGTTACAGCAAAGTGTATCTTAGAAATGGCAGAAAAACTCAATTCAACCAGAACCTGTTTCTTTTGAACCAAAGCTCAGATTCGAACAACAAACACATATTAGTAGTGTCCTTAGTCGGGAAAGCTAAAAAAACACTCCATTTTGTGATCTGGTGTTTCCCTGAGGAGTTACAGCAAAGTGTATCTTAGAAATGGCAGAAAAACTCAATTCAACCAGAAAGTGTTTCTTTTGAACCAAAGCTCAGATTCGAACAACAAACACATATTAGTAGTGTCCTGAGTCGGGAAAGCTAAAAAAACACTCCATTTTGTGATCTGGTGTTTCCCTGGGGAGTTACAGCAAAGTGTATATCAAATTGGCAAAAGAACTCAATTCAACCAGAAAGTGTTTCTTTTGAACCAAAGCTCAAATTCGAACAACAAACACATATTAGTAGTGTCCTGAGTCGGGAAAGCTAAAAAAACACTCCATTTTGTGATCTGGTGTTTCCCTGAGGAGTTACAGCAAAGTGTATCTTAGAAATGGCAGAAAAACTCAATTCAACCAGAACCTGTTTCTTTTGAACCAAAGCTCAGATTCGAACAACAAACACATATTAGTAGTGTCCTTAGTCGGGAAAGCTAAAAAAACACTCCATTTTGTGATCTGGTGTTTCCCTGAGGAGTTACAGCAAAGTGTATCTTAGAAATGGCAGAAAAACTCAATTCAACCAGAACCTGTTTCTTTTGAACCAAAGCTCAGATTCGAACAACAAACACATATTAGTAGTGTCCTTAGTCGGGAAAGCTAAAAAAACACTCCATTTTGTGATCTGGTGTTTCCCTGGGGAGTTACAGCAAAGTGTATCTTAGAAATGGCAGAAAAACTCAATTCAACCAGAAAGTGTTTCTTTTGAACCAAAGCTCAGATTCGAACAACAAACACATATTAGTAGTGTCCTGAGTCGGGAAAGCTAAAAAAACACTCCATTTTGTGATCTGGTGTTTCCCTGGGGAGTTACAGCAAAGTGTATCTTAGAAATGGCAGAAAAACTCAATTCAACCAGAAAGTGTTTCTTTTGAACCAAAGCTCAGATTCGAACAACAAACACATATTAGTAGTGTCCTTAGTCGGGAAAGCTAAAAAAACACTCCATTTTGTGATCTGGTGTTTCCCTGGGGAGTTACAGCAAAGTGTATCTTAGAAATGGCAGAAAAACTCAATTCAACCAGAACCTGTTTCTTTTGAACTAAAGCTCAGATTCGAACAACAAACACATATTAGTAGTGTCCTGAGTCGGGAAAGCTAAAAAAACACTCCATTTTGTGATCTGGTGTTTCCCGGGGGAGTTACAGTAAAGTGTATATCAAATTAGCAAAAGAACTCAATTCAACCAGAAAGTCTTTCTTTTGAACCAAAGCTCAAATTCAAACACCAAACACATATTAGTAGTGTCCTGAGTCGGGAAAGCTAAAAAAAGACTCCATTTTGTGATCTGGTGTTTCCCTGGGGAGTTACAGCAAAGTGTATCTTAGAAATGGCAGAAAAACTCAATTCAACCAGAAAGTGTTTCTTTTGAACCAAAGCTCAAATTCGAACAACAAACACATATTAGTAGTGTCCTGAGTCGGGAAAGCTAAAAAAAGACTCCATTTTGTGATCTGGTGTTTCCCTGGGGAGTTACAGCAAAGTGTATCTTAGAAATGGCAGAAAAACTCAATTCAACCAGAACCTGTTTCTTTTGAACTAAAGCGCAGAAAAACTCAATATTTTGAACCAAAGCTCAGATTCGAACAACAAACACATATTAGTAGTGTCCTTAGTCGGGAAAGCTAAAAAAACACTCCATTTTGTGATCTGGTGTTTCCCTGGGGAGTTACAGCAAAGTGTATCTTAGAAATGGCAGAAAAACTCAATTCAACCAGAACTGTTTCTTTTGAACCAAAGCTCAGATTCGAACAACAAACACATATTAGTAGTGTCCTTAGTCGGGAAAGCTAAAAAAACACTCCATTTTGTGATCTGGTGTTTCCCTGAGGAGTTACAGCAAAGTGTATCTTAGAAATGGCAGAAAAACTCAATTCAACCAGAACCTGTTTCTTTTGAACCAAAGCTCAGATTCGAACAACAAACACATATTAGTAGTGTCCTTAGTCGGGAAAGCTAAAAAAACACTCCATTTTGTGATCTGGTGTTTCCCTGAGGAGTTACAGCAAAGTGTATCTTAGAAATGGCAGAAAAACTCAATTCAACCAGAAAGTGTTTCTTTTGAACCAAAGCTCAGATTCGAACAACAAACACATATTAGTAGTGTCCTTAGTCGGGAAAGCTAAAAAAACACTCCATTTTGTGATCTGGTGTTTCCCTGGGGAGTTACAGCAAAGTGTATCTTAGAAATGGCAGAAAAACTCAATTCAACCAGAACCTGTTTCTTTTGAACTAAAGCTCAGATTCGAACAACAAACACATATTAGTAGTGTCCTGAGTCGGGAAAGCTAAAAAAACACTCCATTTTGTGATCTGGTGTTTCCCGGGGGAGTTACAGTAAAGTGTATTTAAAAGGCAGAAAAACTCAATTCAACCAGAAAGTCTTTCTTTTGAACCAAAGCTCAAATTCAAACACCAAACACATATTAGTAGTGTCCTGAGTCGGGAAAGCTAAAAAAAGACTCCATTTTGTGATCTGGTGTTTCCCTGGGGAGTTACAGCAAAGTGTATCTTAGAAATGGCAGAAAAACTCAATTCAACCAGAAAGTGTTTCTTTTGAACCAAAGCTCAAATTCGAACAACAAACACATATTAGTAGTGTCCTGAGTCGGGAAAGCTAAAAAAAGACCTCATTTTGTGATCTGGTGTTTCCCTGGGGAGTTACAGCAAAGTGTATCTTAGAAATGGCAGAAAAACTCAATTCAACCAGAAAGTGTTTCTTTTGAACCAAAGCTCAGATTCGAACAACAAACACATATTAGTAGTGTCCTTAGTCGGGAAAGCTAAAAAAACACTCCATTTTGTGATCTGGTGTTTCCCTGGGGAGTTACAGCAAAGTGTATCTTAGAAATGGCAGAAAAACTCAATTCAACCAGAACCTGTTTCTTTTGAACCAAAGCTCAGATTCGAACAACAAACACATATTAGTAGTGTCCTTAGTCGGGAAAGCTAAAAAAACACTCCATTTTGTGATCTGGTGTTTCCCTGAGGAGTTACAGCAAAGTGTATCTTAGAAATGGCAGAAAAACTCAATTCAACCAGAAAGTGTTTCTTTTGAACCAAAGCTCAGATTCGAACAACAAACACATATTAGTAGTGTCCTGAGTCGGGAAAGCTAAAAAAACACTCCATTTTGTGATCTGGTGTTTCCCTGGGGAGTTACAGCAAAGTGTATATCAAATTGGCAAAAGAACTCAATTCAACCAGAAAGTGTTTCTTTTGAACCAAGAAGAACAAACACATATTAGTAGTGTCCTGAGTCGGGAAAGCTAAAAAACACTCCATTTTGTGATCTGGTGTTTCCCTGGGGAGTTACAGTAAAGTGTATATCAAATTGGCAAAAGAACTCAATTCAACCAGAAAGTGTTTCTTTTGAACCAAAGCTCAGATTCGAACAACAAACACATATTAGTAGTGTCCTTAGTCGGGAAAGCTAAAAAAAACACTCATTTTGTGATCTGGTGTTTCCCTGGGGAGTTACAGCAAAGTGTATCTTAGAAATGGCAGAAAAACTCAATTCAACCAGAAAGTGTTTCTTTTGAACCAAAGCTCAGATTCGAACAACAAACACATATTAGTAGTGTCCTTAGTCGGGAAAGCTAAAAAAACACTCCATTTTGTGATCTGGTGTTTCCCTGGGGAGTTACAGCAAAGTGTATCTTAGAAATGGCAGAAAAACTCAATTCAACCAGAACCTGTTTCTTTTGAACCAAAGCTCAGATTCGAACAACAAACACATATTAGTAGTGTCCTTAGTCGGGAAAGCTAAAAAAACACTCCATTTTGTGATCTGGTGTTTCCCTGAGGAGTTACAGCAAAGTGTATCTTAGAAATGGCAGAAAAACTCAATTCAACCAGAAAGTGTTTCTTTTGAACCAAAGCTCAGATTCGAACAACAAACACATATTAGTAGTGTCCTTAGTCGGGAAAGCTAAAAAAACACTCCATTTTGTGATCTGGTGTTTCCCTGGGGAGTTACAGCAAAGTGTATCTTAGAAATGGCAGAAAAACTCAATTCAACCAGAAACGTGTTTCTTTTGAACTAAAGCTCAGATTCGAACAAGAAACACATATTAGTAGTGTCCTTAGTGGGAAAGCTAAAAAACACTCCATTTTGTGATCTGGTGTTTCCCTGGGGAGTTACAGCAAAGTGTATCTTAGAAATGGCAGAAAAACTCAATTCAACCAGAACCTGTTTCTTTTGAACTAAAGCTCAGAGTCGAACAACTAGTAGTGTCCTGAGTCGGGAAAGCTAAAAAAACACTCCATTTTGTGATCTGGTGTTTCCCTGGGGAGTTACAGTAAAGTGTATATCAAATTGGCAAAAGAACTCAATTCAACCAGAAAGTGTTTCTTTTGAACCAAAGCTCAAATTCGAACAACAAACACATATTAGTAGTGTCCTGAGTCGGGAAAGCTAAAAAACACTCCATTTTGTGATCTGGTGTTTCCCTGGGGAGTTACAGCAAAGTGTATCTTAGAAATGGCCAGAAAAACTCAATTCAACCAGAAAGTGTTTCTTTGAACCAAAGCTCAGATTCGAACAACAAACACATATTAGTAGTGTCCTTAGTCGGGAAAGCTAAAAAAACACTCCATTTTGTGATCTGGTGTTTCCCTGGGGAGTTACAGCAAAGTGTATCTTAGAATGGCAGAAAAACTCAATTCAACCAGAACCTGTTTCTTTTGAACCAAAGCTCAGATTCGAACAACAAACACATATTAGTAGTGTCCTTAGTCGGAAAGCTAAAAAAACACTCCATTTTGTGATCTGGTGTTTCCTGAGGAGTTACAGCAAAGTGTATCTTAGAAATGGCAGAAAAACTCAATTCAACCAGAACGTGTTTCTTTTCAACCAAAGCTCAGATTCGAACAACAAACCATATTAGTAGTGTCCTGAGTCGGGAAAGCTAAAAAACACTCCATTTTGTGATCTGGTGTTTCCCTGGGGAGTTACAGCAAAGTGTATATCAAATTGGCAAAAGAACTCAATTCAACCAGAAAAGTGTTTCTTTTGAACCAAAGCTCAAATTCGAACAACAAACACATATTAGTAGTGTCCTGAGTCGGGAAAGCTAAAAAAAGACTCCATTTTGTGATCTGGTGTTTCCCTGGGGAGTTACAGCAAAGTGTATCTTAGAAATGGCAGAAAAACTCAATTCAACCAGAAAGTGTTTCTTTTGAACCAAAGCTCAGATTCGAACAACAAACACATATTAGTAGTGTCCTTAGTCGGGAAAGCTAAAAAAACACTCCATTTTGTGATCTGGTGTTTCCCTGGGGAGTTACAGCAAAGTGTATCTTAGAAATGGCAGAAAAACTCAATTTCAACCAGAACCTGTTTCTTTTGAACCAAAGCTCAGATTCGAACAACAAACACATATTAGTAGTGTCCTTAGTCGGGAAAGCTAAAAAACACTCCATTTTGTGATCTGGTGTTTCCCTGGGGAGTTACAGCAAAGTGTATCTTAGAAATGGCAGAAAAACTCAATTCAACCAGAACCTGTTTCTTTTGAAACCAAAGCTCAGATTCGAACAACAAAACACATATTAGTAGTGTCCTTAGTCGGGAAAGCTAAAAAAACACTCCATTTTGTGATCTGGTGTTTCCCTGAGGAGTTACAGCAAAGTGTATCTTAGAAATGGCAGAAAAACTCAATTCAACCAGAACCTGTTTCTTTTGAACCAAAGCTCAGATTCGAACAACAAACACATATTAGTAGTGTCCTTAGTAGGGAAAGCTAAAAAAACACTCCATTTTGTGATCTGGTGTTTCCCTGAGGAGTTACAGCAAAGTGTATCTTAGAAACGGCAGAAAAACTCAATTCAACCAGAAAGTGTTTCTTTTGAACCAAAGCTCAGATTCGAACAACAAACACATATTAGTAGTGTCCTGAGTCGGAAAGCTAAAAAAACACTCATTTTGTGATCTGGTGTTTCCCTGGGGAGTTACAGCAAAGTGTATTTCAAATTGGCAAAAGAACTCAATTCAACCAGAAAGTGTTTCTTTTGAACCAAAGCTCAAATTCGAACAACAAACACATATTAGTAGTGTCCTGAGTCGGGAAAGCTAAAAAAACACTCCATTTTGTGATCTGGTGTTTCCTGGGGAGTTACAGCAAAGTGTATTTTAGAAATGCAGAAAAACTCAATTCAACCAGAACCTGTTTCTTTTGAACTAAAGCTCAGATTCGAACAACAAACACATATTAGTAGTGTCCTGAGTCGGGAAAGCTAAAAAAACACTCCATTTTGTGATCTGGTGTTTCCCGGGGGAGTTACAGTAAAGTGTATATCAAATTAGCAAAAGAACTCAATTCAACCAGAAAGTCTTTCTTTTGAACCAAAGCTCAAATTCAAACACCAAAACACATATTAGTAGTGTCCTGAGTCGGGAAAGCTAAAAAAAGACTCCATTTTGTGATCTGGTGTTTCCCTGGGGAGTTACAGCAAAGTGTATCTTAGAAATGGCAGAAAAACTCAATTCAACCAGAAAGTGTTTCTTTTGAACCAAAGCTCAAATTCGAACAACAAACACATATTAGTAGTGTCCTGAGTCGGGAAAGCTAAAAAAAAGACTCATTTTGTGATCTGGTGTTTCCCTGGGGAGTTACAGCAAAGTGTATCTTAGAAATGGCAGAAAAACTCAATTCAACCAGAAAGTGTTTCTTTTGAACCAAAGCTCAGATTCGAACAACAAACACATATTAGTAGTGTCCTTAGTCGGGAAAGCTAAAAAAACACTCCATTTTGTGATCTGGTGTTTCCTGGGGAGTTACAGCAAAGTGTATCTTAGAAATGGCAGAAAAACTCAATTCAACCAGAACCTGTTTCTTTTGAACCAAAGCTCAGATTCGAACAACAAACACATATTAGTAGTGTCCTTAGTCGGGAAAGCTAAAAAAACACTCCATTTTGTGATCTGGTGTTTCCCTGAGGAGTTACAGCAAAGTGTATCTTAGAAATGGCAGAAAAACTCAATTCAACCAGAAAGTGTTTCTTTTGAACCAAAGCTCAGATTCGAACAACAAACACATATTAGTAGTGTCCTGAGTCGGGAAAGCTAAAAAAACACTCCATTTTGTGATCTGGTGTTTCCCTGGGGAGTTACAGCAAAGTGTATATCAAATTGGCAAAAGAACTCAATTCAACCAGAAAGTGTTTCTTTTGAACCAAAGCTCAAATTCGAACAACAAACACATATTAGTAGTGTCTGAGTCGGGAAAGCTAAAAAAACACTCCATTTTGTGATCTGGTGTTTCCCTGGGGAGTTACAGTAAAGTGTATATCAAAATTGGCAAAAGAACTCAATTCAACCAGAAAGTGTTTCTTTTGAACCAAAGCTCAGATTCGAACAACAAACACATATTAGTAGTGTCCTTAGTCGGGAAAGCTAAAAAAAACACTCCATTTTGTGATCTGGTGTTTCCCTGGGGAGTTACAGCAAAGTGTATCTTAGAAATGGCAGAAAAACTCAATTCAACCAGAACCTGTTTCTTTTGAACCAAAGCTCAGATTCGAACAACAAACACATATTAGTAGTGTCCTTAGTCGGGAAAGCTAAAAAAAACACTCCATTTTGTGATCTGGTGTTTCCCTGAGGAGTTACAGCAAAGTGTATCTTAGAAATGGCAGAAAAACTCAATTCAACCAGAAAGTGTTTCTTTTGAACCAAAGCTCAGATTCGAACAACAAACACATATTAGTAGTGTCCTTAGTCGGGAAAGCTAAAAAAACACTCCATTTTGTGATCTGGTGTTTCCCTGGGGAGTTACAGCAAAGTGTATCTTAGAAATGGCAGAAAAACTCAATTCAACCAGAACGTGTTTCTTTTGAACTAAAGCTCAGATTCGAACAAGAAACACATATTAGTAGTGTCCTTAGTCGGGAAAGCTAAAAAAACACTCCATTTTGTGATCTGGTGTTTCCCTGGGGAGTTACAGCAAAGTGTATCTTAGAAATGGCAGAAAAACTCAATTCAACCAGAACGTGTTTCTTTTGAACTAAAGCTCAGATTCGAACAAGAAACACATATTAGTAGTGTCCTTAGTCGGGAAAGCTAAAAAAACACTCCATTTTGTGATCTGGTGTTTCCCTGGGGAGTTACAGCAAAGTGTATCTTAGAAATGGCAGAAAAACTCAATTCAACCAGAAAGTGTTTCTTTTGAACCAAAGCTCAGATTCGAACAACAAACACATATTAGTAGTGTCCTTAGTCGGGAAAGCTAAAAAAACACTCCATTTTGTGATCTGGTGTTTCCCTGGGGAGTTACAGCAAAGTGTATCTTAGAAATGGCAGAAAAACTCAATTCAACCAGAACCTGTTTCTTTTGAACCAAAGCTCAGATTCGAACAACAAACACATATTAGTAGTGTCCTTAGTCGGGAAAGCTAAAAAAACACTCCATTTTGTGATCTGGTGTTTCCCTGAGGAGTTACAGCAAAGTGTATCTTAGAAATGGCAGAAAAACTCAATTCAACCAGAAAGTGTTTCTTTTGAACCAAAGCTCAGATTCGAACAACAAACACATATTAGTAGTGTCCTGAGTCGGGAAAGCTAAAAAAAACACTCCATTTTGTGATCTGGTGTTTCCCTGGGGAGTTACAGCAAAGTGTATATCAAATTGGCAAAAGAACTCAATTCAACCAGAAAGTGTTTCTTTTGAACCAAAGCTCAAATTCGAACAACAAACACATATTAGTAGTGTCCTGAGTCGGGAAAGCTAAAAAAACACTCCATTTTGTGATCTGGTGTTTCCCTGGGGAGTTACAGCAAAGTGTATCTTAGAAATGGCAGAAAAACTCAATTCAACCAGAACCTGTTTCTTTTGAACTAAAGCTCAGATTCGAACAACAAACACATATTAGTAGTGTCCTGAGTCGGGAAAGCTAAAAAAACACTCCATTTTGTGATCTGGTGTTTCCCGGGGGAGTTACAGTAAAGTGTATATCAAATTAGCAAAAGAACTCAATTCAACCAGAAAGTCTTTCTTTTGAACCAAAGCTCAAATTCAAACACCAAACACATATTAGTAGTGTCCTGAGTCGGGAAAGCTAAAAAAACACTCCATTTTGTGATCTGGTGTTTCCCTGGGGAGTTACAGCAAAGTGTATCTTAGAAATGGCAGAAAAACTCAATTCAACCAGAACGTGTTTCTTTTGAACTAAAGCTCAGATTCGAACAAGAAACACATATTAGTAGTGTCCTTAGTCGGGAAAGCTAAAAAAACACTCCATTTTGTGATCTGGTGTTTCCCTGGGGAGTTACAGCAAAGTGTATCTTAGAAATGGCAGAAAAACTCAATTCAACCAGAAAGTGTTTCTTTTGAACCAAAGCTCAGATTCGAACAACAAACACATATTAGTAGTGTCCTTAGTCGGGAAAGCTAAAAAAACACTCCATTTTGTGATCTGGTGTTTCCCTGGGGAGTTACAGCAAAGTGTATCTTAGAAATGGCAGAAAAACTCAATTCAACCAGAACCTGTTTCTTTTGAACCAAAGCTCAGATTCGAACAACAAACACATATTAGTAGTGTCCTTAGTCGGGAAAGCTAAAAAAACACTCCATTTTGTGATCTGGTGTTTCCCTGAGGAGTTACAGCAAAGTGTATCTTAGAAATGGCAGAAAAACTCAATTCAACCAGAAAGTGTTTCTTTTGAACCAAAGCTCAGATTCGAACAACAAACACATATTAGTAGTGTCCTGAGTCGGGAAAGCTAAAAAAACACTCCATTTTGTGATCTGGTGTTTCCCTGGGGAGTTACAGCAAAGTGTATATCAAATTGGCAAAAGAACTCAATTCAACCAGAAAGTGTTTCTTTTGAACCAAAGCTCAAATTCGAACAACAAACACATATTAGTAGTGTCCTGAGTCGGGAAAGCTAAAAAAACACTCCATTTTGTGATCTGGTGTTTCCCTGGGGAGTTACAGCAAAGTGTATCTTAGAAATGGCAGAAAAACTCAATTCAACCAGAACCTGTTTCTTTTGAACTAAAGCTCAGATTCGAACAACAAACACATATTAGTAGTGTCCTGAGTCGGGAAAGCTAAAAAAACACTCCATTTTGTGATCTGGTGTTTCCCGGGGGAGTTACAGTAAAGTGTATATCAAATTAGCAAAAGAACTCAATTCAACCAGAAAGTCTTTCTTTTGAACCAAAGCTCAAATTCAAACACCAAACACATATTAGTAGTGTCCTGAGTCGGGAAAGCTAAAAAAAGACTCCATTTTGTGATCTGGTGTTTCCCTGGGGAGTTACAGCAAAGTGTATCTTAGAAATGGCAGAAAAACTCAATTCAACCAGAAAGTGTTTCTTTTGAACCAAAGCTCAAATTCGAACAACAAACACATATTAGTAGTGTCCTGAGTCGGGAAAGCTAAAAAAAGACTCCATTTTGTGATCTGGTGTTTCCCTGGGGAGTTACAGCAAAGTGTATCTTAGAAATGGCAGAAAAACTCAATTCAACCAGAAAGTGTTTCTTTTGAACCAAAGCTCAGATTCGAACAACAAACACATATTAGTAGTGTCCTTAGTCGGGAAAGCTAAAAAAACACTCCATTTTGTGATCTGGTGTTTCCCTGGGGAGTTACAGCAAAGTGTATCTTAGAAATGGCAGAAAAACTCAATTCAACCAGAACCTGTTTCTTTTGAACCAAAGCTCAGATTCGAACAACAAACACATATTAGTAGTGTCCTTAGTCGGGAAAGCTAAAAAAACACTCCATTTTGTGATCTGGTGTTTCCCTGAGGAGTTACAGCAAAGTGTATCTTAGAAATGGCAGAAAAACTCAATTCAACCAGAAAGTGTTTCTTTTGAACCAAAGCTCAGATTCGAACAACAAACACATATTAGTAGTGTCCTGAGTCGGGAAAGCTAAAAAAACACTCCATTTTGTGATCTGGTGTTTCCCTGGGGAGTTACAGAAAAGTGTATATCAAATTGGCAAAAGAACTCAATTCAACCAGAAAGTGTTTCTTTTGAACCAAAGCTCAAATTCGAACAACAAACACATATTAGTAGTGTCCTGAGTCGGGAAAGCTAAAAAAACACTCCATTTTGTGATCTGGTGTTTCCCTGGGGAGTTACAGTAAAGTGTATATCAAATTGGCAAAAGAACTCAATTCAACCAGAAAGTGTTTCTTTTGAACCAAAGCTCAGATTCGAACAACAAACACATATTAGTAGTGTCCTTAGTCGGGAAAGCTAAAAAAAACACTCCATTTTGTGATCTGGTGTTTCCCTGGGGAGTTACAGCAAAGTGTATCTTAGAAATGGCAGAAAAACTCAATTCAACCAGAAAGTGTTTCTTTTGAACCAAAGCTCAGATTCGAACAACAAACACATATTAGTAGTGTCCTTAGTCGGGAAAGCTAAAAAAACACTCCATTTTGTGATCTGGTGTTTCCCTGGGGAGTTACAGCAAAGTGTATCTTAGAAATGGCAGAAAAACTCAATTCAACCAGAACCTGTTTCTTTTGAACCAAAGCTCAGATTCGAACAACAAACACATATTAGTAGTGTCCTTAGTCGGGAAAGCTAAAAAAACACTCCATTTTGTGATCTGGTGTTTCCCTGAGGAGTTACAGCAAAGTGTATCTTAGAAATGGCAGAAAAACTCAATTCAACCAGAACGTGTTTCTTTTCAACCAAAGCTCAGATTCGAACAACAAACACATATTAGTAGTGTCCTGAGTCGGGAAAGCTAAAAAAACACTCCATTTTGTGATCTGGTGTTTCCCTGGGGAGTTACAGCAAAGTGTATATCAAATTGGCAAAAGAACTCAATTCAACCAGAAAGTGTTTCTTTTGAACCAAAGCTCAAATTCGAACAACAAACACATATTAGTAGTGTCCTGAGTCGGGAAAGCTAAAAAAAGACTCCATTTTGTGATCTGGTGTTTCCCTGGGGAGTTACAGCAAAGTGTATCTTAGAAATGGCAGAAAAACTCAATTCAACCAGAAAGTGTTTCTTTTGAACCAAAGCTCAGATTCGAACAACAAACACATATTAGTAGTGTCCTTAGTCGGGAAAGCTAAAAAAACACTCCATTTTGTGATCTGGTGTTTCCCTGGGGAGTTACAGCAAAGTGTATCTTAGAAATGGCAGAAAAACTCAATTCAACCAGAACCTGTTTCTTTTGAACCAAAGCTCAGATTCGAACAACAAACACATATTAGTAGTGTCCTTAGTCGGGAAAGCTAAAAAAACACTCCATTTTGTGATCTGGTGTTTCCCTGAGGAGTTACAGCAAAGTGTATCTTAGAAATGGCAGAAAAACTCAATTCAACCAGAACGTGTTTCTTTTCAACCAAAGCTCAGATTCGAACAACAAACACATATTAGTAGTGTCCTGAGTCGGGAAAGCTAAAAAAACACTCCATTTTGTGATCTGGTGTTTCCCTGGGGAGTTACAGCAAAGTGTATATCAAATTGGCAAAAGAACTCAATTCAACCAGAAAGTGTTTCTTTTGAACCAAAGCTCAAATTCGAACAACAAACACATATTAGTAGTGTCCTGAGTCGGGAAAGCTAAAAAAACACTCCATTTTGTGATCTGGTGTTTCCCTGGGGAGTTACAGTAAAGTGTATATCAAATTGGCAAAAGAACTCAATTCAACCAGAAAGTGTTTCTTTTGAACCAAAGCTCAGATTCGAACAACAAACACATATTAGTAGTGTCCTTAGTCGGGAAAGCTAAAAAAACACTCCATTTTGTGATCTGGTGTTTCCCTGGGGAGTTACAGCAAAGTGTATCTTAGAAATGGCAGAAAAACTCAATTCAATCAGAACCTGTTTCTTTTGAACCAAAGCTCAGATTCGAACAACAAACACATATTAGTAGTGTCCTTAGTCGGGAAAGCTAAAAAAACACTCCATTTTGTGATCTGGTGTTTCCCTGAGGAGTTACAGCAAAGTGTATCTTAGAAATGGCAGAAAAACTCAATTCAACCAGAAAGTGTTTCTTTTGAACCAAAGCTCAGATTCGAACAACAAACACATATTAGTAGTGTCCTGAGTCGGGAAAGCTAAAAAAACACTCCATTTTGTGATCTGGTGTTTCCCGGGGGAGTTACAGTAAAGTGTATATCAAATTGGCAAAAGAACTCAATTCAACCAGAAAGTGTTTCTTTTGAACCAAAGCTCAAATTCAAACACCAAACACATATTAGTAGTGTCCTGAGTCGGGAAAGCTAAAAAAACACTCCATTTTGTGATCTGGTGTTTCCCTGGGGAGTTACAGCAAAGTGTATCTTAGAAATGGCAGAAAAACTCAATTCAACCAGAAAGTGTTTCTTTTGAACCAAAGCTCAGATTCGAACAACAAACACATATTAGTAGTGTCCTTAGTCGGGAAAGCTAAAAAAACACTCCATTTTGTGATCTGGTGTTTCCCTGGGGAGTTACAGCAAAGTGTATCTTAGAAATGGCAGAAAAACTCAATTCAACCAGAACCTGTTTCTTTTGAACCAAAGCTCAGATTCGAACAACAAACACATATTAGTAGTGTCCTTAGTCGGGAAAGCTAAAAAAACACTCCATTTTGTGATCTGGTGTTTCCCTGAGGAGTTACAGCAAAGTGTATCTTAGAAATGGCAGAAAAACTCAATTCAACCAGAAAGTGTTTCTTTTGAACCAAAGCTCAGATTCGAACAACAAACACATATTAGTAGTGTCCTGAGTCGGGAAAGCTAAAAAAACACTCCATTTTGTGATCTGGTGTTTCCCTGGGGAGTTACAGCAAAGTGTATATCAAATTGGCAAAAGAACTCAATTCAACCAGAAAGTGTTTCTTTTGAACCAAAGCTCAAATTCGAACAACAAACACATATTAGTAGTGTCCTGAGTCGGGAAAGCTAAAAAAACACTCCATTTTGTGATCTGGTGTTTCCCTGGGGAGTTACAGTAAAGTGTATATCAAATTGGCAAAAGAACTCAATTCAACCAGAAAGTGTTTCTTTTGAACCAAAGCTCAGATTCGAACAACAAACACATATTAGTAGTGTCCTTAGTCGGGAAAGCTAAAAAAACACTCCATTTTGTGATCTGGTGTTTCCCTGGGGAGTTACAGCAAAGTGTATCTTAGAAATGGCAGAAAAACTCAATTCAACCAGAACGTGTTTCTTTTGAACTAAAGCTCAGATTCGAACAAGAAACACATATTAGTAGTGTCCTTAGTCGGGAAAGCTAAAAAAACACTCCATTTTGTGATCTGGTGTTTCCCTGGGGAGTTACAGCAAAGTGTATCTTAGAAATGGCAGAAAAACTCAATTCAACCAGAACCTGTTTCTTTTGAACTAAAGCTCAGATTCGAACAACAAACACATATTAGTAGTGTCCTGAGTCGGGAAAGCTAAAAAAACACTCCATTTTGTGATCTGGTGTTTCCCTGGGGAGTTACAGTAAAGTGTATATCAAATTGGCAAAAGAACTCAATTCAACCAGAAAGTGTTTCTTTTGAACCAAAGCTCAAATTCGAACAACAAACACATATTAGTAGTGTCCTGAGTCGGGAAAGCTAAAAAAACACTCCATTTTGTGATCTGGTGTTTCCCTGGGGAGTTACAGTAAAGTGTATATCAAATTGGCAAAAGAACTCAATTCAACCAGAAAGTGTTTCTTTTGAACCAAAGCTCAGATTCGAACAACAAACACATATTAGTAGTGTCCTTAGTCGGGAAAGCTAAAAAAACACTCCATTTTGTGATCTGGTGTTTCCCTGGGGAGTTACAGCAAAGTGTATCTTAGAAATGGCAGAAAAACTCAATTCAACCAGAAAGTGTTTCTTTTGAACCAAAGCTCAGATTCGAACAACAAACACATATTAGTAGTGTCCTTAGTCGGGAAAGCTAAAAAAACACTCCATTTTGTGATCTGGTGTTTCCCTGGGGAGTTACAGCAAAGTGTATCTTAGAAATGGCAGAAAAACTCAATTCAACCAGAACCTGTTTCTTTTGAACCAAAGCTCAGATTCGAACAACAAACACATATTAGTAGTGTCCTTAGTCGGGAAAGCTAAAAAAACACTCCATTTTGTGATCTGGTGTTTCCCTGAGGAGTTACAGCAAAGTGTATCTTAGAAATGGCAGAAAAACTCAATTCAACCAGAAAGTGTTTCTTTTGAACCAAAGCTCAGATTCGAACAACAAACACATATTAGTAGTGTCCTTAGTCGGGAAAGCTAAAAAAACACTCCATTTTGTGATCTGGTGTTTCCCTGGGGAGTTACAGCAAAGTGTATCTTAGAAATGGCAGAAAAACTCAATTCAACCAGAAAGTGTTTCTTTTGAACCAAAGCTCAAATTCGAACAACAAACACATATTAGTAGTGTCCTGAGTCGGGAAAGCTAAAAAAAGACTCCATTTTGTGATCTGGTGTTTCCCTGGGGAGTTACAGCAAAGTGTATCTTAGAAATGGCAGAAAAACTCAATTCAACCAGAAAGTGTTTCTTTTGAACCAAAGCTCAGATTCGAACAACAAACACATATTAGTAGTGTCCTTAGTCGGGAAAGCTAAAAAAAGACTCCATTTTGTGATCTGGTGTTTCCCTGGGGAGTTACAGCAAAGTGTATCTTAGAAATGGCAGAAAAACTCAATTCAACCAGAACCTGTTTCTTTTGAACCAAAGCTCAGATTCGAACAACAAACACATATTAGTAGTGTCCTTAGTCGGGAAAGCTAAAAAAACACTCCATTTTGTGATCTGGTGTTTCCCTGAGGAATTACAGCAAAGTGTATCTTAGAAATGGCAGAAAAACTCAATTCAACCAGAAAGTGTTTCTTTTGAACCAAAGCTCAGATTCGAACAACAAACACATATTAGTAGTGTCCTGAGTCGGGAAAGCTAAAAAAACACTCCATTTTGTGATCTGGTGTTTCCCTGGGGAGTTACAGCAAAGTGTATATCAAATTGGCAAAAGAACTCAATTCAACCAGAAAGTGTTTCTTTTGAACCAAAGCTCAAATTCGAACAACAAACACATATTAGTAGTGTCCTGAGTCGGGAAAGCTAAAAAAACACTCCATTTTGTGATCTGGTGTTTCCCTGGGGAGTTACAGTAAAGTGTATATCAAATTGGCAAAAGAACTCAATTCAACCAGAAAGTGTTTCTTTTGAACCAAAGCTCAGATTCGAACAACAAACACATATTAGTAGTGTCCTTAGTCGGGAAAGCTAAAAAAACACTCCATTTTGTGATCTGGTGTTTCCCTGGGGAGTTACAGCAAAGTGTATCTTAGAAATGGCAGAAAAACTCAATTCAACCAGAAAGTGTTTCTTTTGAACCAAAGCTCAGATTCGAACAACAAACACATATTAGTAGTGTCCTTAGTCGGGAAAGCTAAAAAAACACTCCATTTTGTGATCTGGTGTTTCCCTGGGGAGTTACAGCAAAGTGTATCTTAGAAATGGCAGAAAAACTCAATTCAACCAGAACCTGTTTCTTTTGAACCAAAGCTCAGATTCGAACAACAAACACATATTAGTAGTGTCCTTAGTCGGGAAAGCTAAAAAAACACTCCATTTTGTGATCTGGTGTTTCCCTGAGGAGTTACAGCAAAGTGTATCTTAGAAATGGCAGAAAAACTCAATTCAACCAGAAAGTGTTTCTTTTGAACCAAAGCTCAGATTCGAACAACAAACACATATTAGTAGTGTCCTGAGTCGGGAAAGCTAAAAAAACACTCCATTTTGTGATCTGGTGTTTCCCTGGGGAGTTACAGCAAAGTGTATATCAAATTGGCAAAAGAACTCAATTCAACCAGAAAGTGTTTCTTTTGAACCAAAGCTCAAATTCGAACAACAAACACATATTAGTAGTGTCCTGAGTCGGGAAAGCTAAAAAAACACTCCATTTTGTGATCTGGTGTTTCCCTGGGGAGTTACAGTAAAGTGTATATCAAATTGGCAAAAGAACTCAATTCAACCAGAAAGTGTTTCTTTTGAACCAAAGCTCAGATTCGAACAACAAACACATATTAGTAGTGTCCTTAGTCGGGAAAGCTAAAAAAACACTCCATTTTGTGATCTGGTGTTTCCCTGGGGAGTTACAGCAAAGTGTATCTTAGAAATGGCAGAAAAACTCAATTCAACCAGAAAGTGTTTCTTTTGAACCAAAGCTCAGATTCGAACAACAAACACATATTAGTAGTGTCCTTAGTCGGGAAAGCTAAAAAAACACTCCATTTTGTGATCTGGTGTTTCCCTGGGGAGTTACAGCAAAGTGTATCTTAGAAATGGCAGAAAAACTCAATTCAACCAGAACCTGTTTCTTTTGAACCAAAGCTCAGATTCGAACAACAAACACATATTAGTAGTGTCCTTAGTCGGGAAAGCTAAAAAAACACTCCATTTTGTGATCTGGTGTTTCCCTGAGGAGTTACAGCAAAGTGTATCTTAGAAATTGCAGAAAAACTCAATTCAACCAGAAAGTGTTTCTTTTGAACCAAAGCTCAGATGCGAACAACAAACACATATTAGTAGTGTCCTTAGTCGGGAAAGCTAAAAAAACACTCCATTTTGTGATCTGGTGTTTCCCTGGGGAGTTACAGCAAAGTGTATCTTAGAAATGGCAGAAAAACTCAATTCAACCAGAAAGTGTTTCTTTTGAACCAAAGCTCAAATTCGAACAACAAACACATATTAGTAGTGTCCTGAGTCGGGAAAGCTAAAAAAAGACTCCATTTTGTGATCTGGTGTTTCCCTGGGGAGTTACAGCAAAGTGTATCTTAGAAATGGCAGAAAAACTCAATTCAACCAGAAAGTGTTTCTTTTGAACCAAAGCTCAGATTCGAACAACAAACACATATTAGTAGTGTCCTTAGTCGGGAAAGCTAAAAAAACACTCCATTTTGTGATCTGGTGTTTCGCTGAGGAGTTACAGCAAAGTGTATCTTAGAAATGGCAGAAAAACTCAATTCAACCAGAAAGTGTTTCTTTTGAACCAAAGCTCAGATTCGAACAACAAACACATATTAGTAGTGTCCTTAGTCGGGAAAGCTAAAAAAACACTCCATTTTGTGATCTGGTGTTTCCCTGGGGAGTTACAGCAAAGTGTATCTTAGAAATGGCAGAAAAACTCAATTCAACCAGAAAGTGTTTCTTTTGAACCAAAGCTCAAATTCGAACAACAAACACATATTAGTAGTGTCCTGAGTCGGGAAAGCTAAAAAAAGACTCCATTTTGTGATCTGGTGTTTCCCTGGGGAGTTACAGCAAAGTGTATCTTAGAAATGGCAGAAAAACTCAATTCAACCAGAAAGTGTTTCTTTTGAACCAAAGCTCAGATTCGAACAACAAACACATATTAGTAGTGTCCTTAGTCGGGAAAGCTAAAAAAACACTCCATTTTGTGATCTGGTGTTTCCCTGGGGAGTTACAGCAAAGTGTATCTTAGAAATGGCAGAAAAACTCAATTCAACCAGAACCTGTTTCTTTTGAACCAAAGCTCAGATTCGAACAACAAACACATATTAGTAGTGTCCTTAGTCGGGAAAGCTAAAAAAACACTCCATTTTGTGATCTGGTGTTTCCCTGAGGAGTTACAGCAAAGTGTATCTTAGAAATGGCAGAAAAACTCAATTCAACCAGAAAGTGTTTCTTTTGAACCAAAGCTCAGATTCGAACAACAAACACATATTAGTAGTGTCCTGAGTCGGGAAAGCTAAAAAAACACTCCATTTTGTGATCTGGTGTTTCCCTGGGGAGTTACAGCAAAGTGTATATCAAATTGGCAAAAGAACTCAATTCAACCAGAAAGTGTTTCTTTTGAACCAAAGCTCAAATTCGAACAACAAACACATATTAGTAGTGTCCTGAGTCGGGAAAGCTAAAAAAACACTCCATTTTGTGATCTGGTGTTTCCCTGGGGAGTTACAGTAAAGTGTATATCAAATTGGCAAAAGAACTCAATTCAACCAGAAAGTGTTTCTTTTGAACCAAAGCTCAGATTCGAACAACAAACACATATTAGTAGTGTCCTTAGTCGGGAAAGCTAAAAAAACACTCCATTTTGTGATCTGGTGTTTCCCTGGGGAGTTACAGCAAAGTGTATCTTAGAAATGGCAGAAAAACTCAATTCAACCAGAAAGTGTTTCTTTTGAACCAAAGCTCAGATTCGAACAACAAACACATATTAGTAGTGTCCTTAGTCGGGAAAGCTAAAAAAACACTCCATTTTGTGATCTGGTGTTTCCCTGGGGAGTTACAGCAAAGTGTATCTTAGAAATGGCAGAAAAACTCAATTCAACCAGAACCTGTTTCTTTTGAACCAAAGCTCAGATTCGAACAACAAACACATATTAGTAGTGTCCTTAGTCGGGAAAGCTAAAAAAACACTCCATTTTGTGATCTGGTGTTTCCCTGAGGAGTTACAGCAAAGTGTATCTTAGAAATGGCAGAAAAACTCAATTCAACCAGAAAGTGTTTCTTTTGAACCAAAGCTCAGATTCGAACAACAAACACATATTAGTAGTGTCCTGAGTCGGGAAAGCTAAAAAAACACTCCATTTTGTGATCTGGTGTTTCCCTGGGGAGTTACAGCAAAGTGTATATCAAATTGGCAAAAGAACTCAATTCAACCAGAAAGTGTTTCTTTTGAACCAAAGCTCAAATTCGAACAACAAACACATATTAGTAGTGTCCTGAGTCGGGAAAGCTAAAAAAACACTCCATTTTGTGATCTGGTGTTTCCCTGGGGAGTTACAGCAAAGTGTATCTTAGAAATGGCAGAAAAACTCAATTCAACCAGAAAGTGTTTCTTTTGAACCAAAGCTCAGATTCGAACAACAAACACATATTAGTAGTGTCCTTAGTCGGGAAAGCTAAAAAAACACTCCATTTTGTGATCTGGTGTTTCCCTGGGGAGTTACAGCAAAGTGTATCTTAGAAATGGCAGAAAAACTCAATTCAACCAGAACCTGTTTCTTTTGAACCAAAGCTCAGATTCGAACAACAAACACATATTAGTAGTGTCCTTAGTCGGGAAAGCTAAAAAAACACTCCATTTTGTGATCTGGTGTTTCCCTGAGGAGTTACAGCAAAGTGTATCTTAGAAATGGCAGAAAAACTCAATTCAACCAGAAAGTGTTTCTTTTGAACCAAAGCTCAGATTCGAACAACAAACACATATTAGTAGTGTCCTTAGTCGGGAAAGCTAAAAAAACACTCCATTTTGTGATCTGGTGTTTCCCTGGGGAGTTACAGCAAAGTGTATCTTAGAAATGGCAGAAAAACTCAATTCAACCAGAAAGTGTTTCTTTTGAACCAAAGCTCAAATTCGAACAACAAACACATATTAGTAGTGTCCTGAGTCGGGAAAGCTAAAAAAAGACTCCATTTTGTGATCTGGTGTTTCCCTGGGGAGTTACAGCAAAGTGTATCTTAGAAATGGCAGAAAAACTCAATTCAACCAGAAAGTGTTTCTTTTGAACCAAAGCTCAGATTCGAACAACAAACACATATTAGTAGTGTCCTTAGTCGGGAAAGCTAAAAAAACACTCCATTTTGTGATCTGGTGTTTCCCTGGGGAGTTACAGCAAAGTGTATCTTAGAAATGGCAGAAAAACTCAATTCAACCAGAACCTGTTTCTTTTGAACCAAAGCTCAGATTCGAACAACAAACACATATTAGTAGTGTCCTTAGTCGGGAAAGCTAAAAAAACACTCCATTTTGTGATCTGGTGTTTCCCTGAGGAGTTACAGCAAAGTGTATCTTAGAAATGGCAGAAAAACTCAATTCAACCAGAAAGTGTTTCTTTTGAACCAAAGCTCAGATTCGAACAACAAACACATATTAGTAGTGTCCTGAGTCGGGAAAGCTAAAAAAACACTCCATTTTGTGATCTGGTGTTTCCCTGGGGAGTTACAGCAAAGTGTATATCAAATTGGCAAAAGAACTCAATTCAACCAGAAAGTGTTTCTTTTGAACCAAAGCTCAAATTCGAACAACAAACACATATTAGTAGTGTCCTGAGTCGGGAAAGCTAAAAAAACACTCCATTTTGTGATCTGGTGTTTCCCTGGGGAGTTACAGTAAAGTGTATATCAAATTGGCAAAAGAACTCAATTCAACCAGAAAGTGTTTCTTTTGAACCAAAGCTCAGATTCGAACAACAAACACATATTAGTAGTGTCCTTAGTCGGGAAAGCTAAAAAAACACTCCATTTTGTGATCTGGTGTTTCCCTGGGGAGTTACAGCAAAGTGTATCTTAGAAATGGCAGAAAAACTCAATTCAACCAGAAAGTGTTTCTTTTGAACCAAAGCTCAGATTCGAACAACAAACACATATTAGTAGTGTCCTTAGTCGGGAAAGCTAAAAAAACACTCCATTTTGTGATCTGGTGTTTCCCTGGGGAGTTACAGCAAAGTGTATCTTAGAAATGGCAGAAAAACTCAATTCAACCAGAACCTGTTTCTTTTGAACCAAAGCTCAGATTCGAACAACAAACACATATTAGTAGTGTCCTTAGTCGGGAAAGCTAAAAAAACACTCCATTTTGTGATCTGGTGTTTCCCTGAGGAGTTACAGCAAAGTGTATCTTAGAAATGGCAGAAAAACTCAATTCAACCAGAAAGTGTTTCTTTTGAACCAAAGCTCAGATTCGAACAACAAACACATATTAGTAGTGTCCTTAGTCGGGAAAGCTAAAAAAACACTCCATTTTGTGATCTGGTGTTTCCCTGGGGAGTTACAGCAAAGTGTATCTTAGAAATGGCAGAAAAACTCAATTCAACCAGAAAGTGTTTCTTTTGAACCAAAGCTCAAATTCGAACAACAAACACATATTAGTAGTGTCCTGAGTCGGGAAAGCTAAAAAAAGACTCCATTTTGTGATCTGGTGTTTCCCTGGGGAGTTACAGCAAAGTGTATCTTAGAAATGGCAGAAAAACTCAATTCAACCAGAAAGTGTTTCTTTTGAACCAAAGCTCAGATTCGAACAACAAACACATATTAGTAGTGTCCTTAGTCGGGAAAGCTAAAAAAACACTCCATTTTGTGATCTGGTGTTTCCCTGGGGAGTTACAGCAAAGTGTATCTTAGAAATGGCAGAAAAACTCAATTCAACCAGAACCTGTTTCTTTTGAACCAAAGCTCAGATTCGAACAACAAACACATATTAGTAGTGTCCTTAGTCGGGAAAGCTAAAAAAACACTCCATTTTGTGATCTGGTGTTTCCCTGAGGAGTTACAGCAAAGTGTATCTTAGAAATGGCAGAAAAACTCAATTCAACCAGAAAGTGTTTCTTTTGAACCAAAGCTCAGATTCGAACAACAAACACATATTAGTAGTGTCCTGAGTCGGGAAAGCTAAAAAAACACTCCATTTTGTGATCTGGTGTTTCCCTGGGGAGTTACAGTAAAGTGTATATCAAATTGGCAAAAGAACTCAATTCAACCAGAAAGTGTTTCTTTTGAACCAAAGCTCAGATTCGAACAACAAACACATATTAGTAGTGTCCTTAGTCGGGAAAGCTAAAAAAACACTCCATTTTGTGATCTGGTGTTTCCCTGGGGAGTTACAGCAAAGTGTATCTTAGAAATGGCAGAAAAACTCAATTCAACCAGAAAGTGTTTCTTTTGAACCAAAGCTCAGATTCGAACAACAAACACATATTAGTAGTGTCCTTAGTCGGGAAAACTAAAAAAACACACCATTTTGTGATCTGGTGTTTCCCTGGGGAGTTACAGCAAAGTGTATCTTAGAAATGGCAGAAAAACTCAATTCAACCAGAAAGTGTTTCTTTTGAACCAAAGCTCAGATTCGAACAACAAACACATATTAGTAGTGTCCTTAGTCGGGAAAGCTAAAAAAACACTCCATTTTGTGATCTGGTGTTTCCCTGAGGAGTTACAGCAAAGTGTATCTTAGAAATGGCAGAAAAACTCAATTCAACCAGAAAGTGTTTCTTTTGAACCAAAGCTCAGATTCGAACAACAAACACATATTAGTAGTGTCCTTAGTCGGGAAAGCTAAAAAAACACTCCATTTTGTGATCTGGTGTTTCCCTGGGGAGTTACAGCAAAGTGTATCTTAGAAATGGCAGAAAAACTCAATTCAACCAGAACGTGTTTCTTTTGAACTAAAGCTCAGATTCGAACAAGAAACACATATTAGTAGTGTCCTTAGTCGGGAAAGCTAAAAAAAACACTCCATTTTGTGATCTGGTGTTTCCCTGGGGAGTTACAGCAAAGTGTATCTTAGAAATGGCAGAAAAACTCAATTCAACCAGAACCTGTTTCTTTTGAACTAAAGCTCAGATTCGAACAACAAACACATATTAGTAGTGTCCTGAGTCGGGAAAGCTAAAAAAACACTCCATTTTGTGATCTGGTGTTTCCCTGGGGAGTTACAGTAAAGTGTATATCAAATTGGCAAAAGAACTCAATTCAACCAGAAAGTGTTTCTTTTGAACCAAAGCTCAGATTCGAACAACAAACACATATTAGTAGTGTCCTTAGTCGGGAAAGCTAAAAAAACACTCCATTTTGTGATCTGGTGTTTCCCTGGGGAGTTACAGCAAAGTGTATCTTAGAAATGGCAGAAAAACTCAATTCAACCAGAACCTGTTTCTTTTGAACCAAAGCTCAGATTCGAACAACAAACACATATTAGTAGTGTCCTGAGTCGGGAAAGCTAAAAAAACACTCCATTTTGTGATCTGGTGTTTCCCTGGGGAGTTACAGCAAAGTGTATATCAAATTGGCAAAAGAACTCAATTCAACCAGAAAGTGTTTCTTTTGAACCAAAGCTCAAATTCGAACAACAAACACATATTAGTAGTGTCCTGAGTCGGGAAAGCTAAAAAAACACTCCATTTTGTGATCTGGTGTTTCCCTGGGGAGTTACAGTAAAGTGTATATCAAATTGGCAAAAGAACTCAATTCAACCAGAACCTGTTTCTTTTGAACTAAAGCTCAGATTCGAACAACAAACACATATTAGTAGTGTCCTGAGTCGGGAAAGCTAAAAAAACACTCCATTTTGTGATCTGGTGTTTCCCGGGGGAGTTACAGTAAAGTGTATATCAAATTGGCAAAAGAACTCAATTCAACCAGAAAGTGTTTCTTTTCAACCAAAGCTCAGATTCGAACAACAAACACATATTAGTAGTGTCCTGATTCGGGAAAGCTAAAAAAACACTCCATTTTGTGATCTGGTGTTTCCCTGGGGAGTTACAGCAATGTATATCTTAGAAATGGCAGAAAAACTCAATTCAACCAGAACGTGTTTCTTTTCAACCAAAGCTCAGATTCGAACAACAAACACATATTAGTAGTGTCCTGATTCGGGAAAGCTAAAAAAACACTCCATTTTGTGATCTGGTGTTTCCCTGGGGAGTTACAGCAAAGTGTATCTCAAATTGGCAAAAGAACTCAATTCAATCAGAAAGTGTTTCTTTCGAACCAAAGCTCAAATTCGAACAGCAAACACATATTAGTAGTGTCCTTAGTCGGGAAAGCTAAAGAAAAACTCCATTTTGTGATCTGGTGTTTCCCTGGGGAGTTACAGCAAAGTGTATCTTAGAAATGGCAGAAAAACTCAATTCAACCAGAAAGTGTTTCTTTTGAACCAAAGCTCAGATTCGAACAACAAACACATATTAGTAGTGTCCTTAGTCGGGAAAGCTAAAAAAACACTCCATTTTGTGATCTGGTGTTTCCCTGGGGAGTTACAGCAAAGTGTATCTTAGAAATGGCAGAAAAACTCAATTCAACCAGAACCTGTTTCTTTTGAACCAAAGCTCAGATTCGAACAACAAACACATATTAGTAGTGTCCTTAGTCGGGAAAGCTAAAAAAACACTCCATTTTGTGATCTGGTGTTTCCCTGAGGAGTTACAGCAAAGTGTATCTTAGAAATGGCAGAAAAACTCAATTCAACCAGAAAGTGTTTCTTTTGAACCAAAGCTCAGATTCGAACAACAAACACATATTAGTAGTGTCCTGATTCGGGAAAGCTAAAAAAACACTCCATTTTGTGATCTGGTGTTTCCCTGGGGAGTTACAGTAAAGTGTATATCAAATTGGCAAAAGAACTCAATTCAACCAGAAAGTGTTTCTTTTGAACCAAAGCTCAAATTCGAACAACAAACACATATTAGTAGTGTCCTGAGTCGGGAAAGCTAAAAAAACTCTCCATTTTGTGATCTGGTGTTTCCCTGGGGAGTTACAGCAAAGTGTATCTCAAATTGGCAAAAGAACTCAATTCAATCAGAAAGTGTTTCTTTTGAACCAAAGCTCAAATTCGAACAGCAAACACATATTAGTAGTGTCCTTAGTCGGGAAAGCTAAAGAAAAACTCCATTTTGTGATCTGGTGTTTCCCTGGGGAGTTACAGCAATGTATATCTTAGAAATGGCAGAAAAACTCAATTCAACCAGAACGTGTATTTTTTCAACCAAAGCTCAGATTCGAACAACAAACACATATTAGTAGTGTCCTTAGTCGGGAAAGCTAAAAAAACACTCCATTTTGTGATCTGGTGTTTCCCTGGGGAGTTACAGCAAAGTGTATCTCAAATTGGCAAAAGAACTCAATTCAATCAGAAAGTGTTTCTTTTGAACCAAAGCTCAAATTCGAACAGCAAACACATATTAGTAGTGTCCTTAGTCGGGAAAGCTAAAGAAAAACTCCATTTTGTGATCTGGTGTTTCCCTGGGGAGTTACAGCAATGTATATCTTAGAAATAGCAGAAAAACTCAATTCAACCAGAACGTGTTTTTTTTCAACCAAAGCTCAGATTCGAACAACAAACACATATTAGTAGTGTCCTTAGTCGGGAAAGCTAAAAAAACACTCCATTTTGTGATCTGGTGTTTCCCTGGGGAGTTACAGTAAAGTGTATATCAAATTGGCAAAAGAACTCAATTCAACCAGAACCTGTTTCTTTTGAACTAAAGCTCAGATTCGAACAACAAACACATATTAGTAGTGTCCTGAGTCGGGAAAGCTAAAAAAACACTCCATTTTGTGATCTGGTGTTTCCCGGGGGAGTTACAGTAAAGTGTATATCAAATTGGCAAAAGAACTCAATTCAACCAGAAAGTGTTTCTTTTCAACCAAAGCTCAGATTCGAACAACAAACACATATTAGTAGTGTCCTGATTCGGGAAAGCTAAAAAAACACTCCATTTTGTGATCTGGTGTTTCCCTGGGGAGTTACAGCAATGTATATCTTAGAAATGGCAGAAAAACTCAATTCAACCAGAACGTGTTTCTTTTCAACCAAAGCTCAGATTCGAACAACAAACACATATTAGTAGTGTCCTGATTCGGGAAAGCTAAAAAAACACTCCATTTTGTGATCTGGTGTTTCCCTGGGGAGTTACAGCAAAGTGTATCTCAAATTGGCAAAAGAACTCAATTCAATCAGAAAGTGTTTCTTTCGAACCAAAGCTCAAATTCGAACAGCAAACACATATTAGTAGTGTCCTTAGTCGGGAAAGCTAAAGAAAAACTCCATTTTGTGATCTGGTGTTTCCCTGGGGAGTTACAGCAAAGTGTATCATAGAAATGGCAGAAAAACTCAATTCAACCAGAAAGTGTTTCTTTTGAACCAAAGCTCAGATTCGAACAACAAACACATATTAGTAGTGTCCTTAGTCGGGAAAGCTAAAAAAACACTCCATTTTGTGATCTGGTGTTTCCCTGGGGAGTTACAGCAAAGTGTATCTTAGAAATGGCAGAAAAACTCAATTCAACCAGAACCTGTTTCTTTTGAACCAAAGCTCAGATTCGAACAACAAACACATATTAGTAGTGTCCTTAGTCGGGAAAGCTAAAAAAACACTCCATTTTGTGATCTGGTGTTTCCCTGAGGAGTTACAGCAAAGTGTATCTTAGAAATGGCAGAAAAACTCAATTCAACCAGAAAGTGTTTCTTTTGAACCAAAGCTCAGATTCGAACAACAAACACATATTAGTAGTGTCCTGATTCGGGAAAGCTAAAAAAACACTCCATTTTGTGATCTGGTGTTTCCCTGGGGAGTTACAGTAAAGTGTATATCAAATTGGCAAAAGAACTCAATTCAACCAGAAAGTGTTTCTTTTGAACCAAAGCTCAAATTCGAACAACAAACACATATTAGTAGTGTCCTGAGTCGGGAAAGCTAAAAAAACTCTCCATTTTGTGATCTGGTGTTTCCCTGGGGAGTTACAGCAAAGTGTATCTCAAATTGGCAAAAGAACTCAATTCAATCAGAAAGTGTTTCTTTTGAACCAAAGCTCAAATTCGAACAGCAAACACATATTAGTAGTGTCCTTAGTCGGGAAAGCTAAAGAAAAACTCCATTTTGTGATCTGGTGTTTCCCTGGGGAGTTACAGCAATGTATATCTTAGAAATGGCAGAAAAACTCAATTCAACCAGAACGTGTTTTTTTTCAACCAAAGCTCAGATTCGAACAACAAACACATATTAGTAGTGTCCTTAGTCGGGAAAGCTAAAAAAACACTCCATTTTGTGATCTGGTGTTTCCCTGGGGAGTTACAGCAAAGTGTATCTCAAATTGGCAAAAGAACTCAATTCAATCAGAAAGTGTTTCTTTTGAACCAAAGCTCAAATTCGAACAGCAAACACATATTAGTAGTGTCCTTAGTCGGGAAAGCTAAAGAAAAACTCCATTTTGTGATCTGGTGTTTCCCTGGGGAGTTACAGCAATGTATATCTTAGAAATAGCAGAAAAACTCAATTCAACCAGAACGTGTTTTTTTTCAACCAAAGCTCAGATTCGAACAACAAACACATATTAGTAGTGTCCTTAGTCGGGAAAGCTAAAAAAACACTCCATTTTGTGATCTGGTGTTTCCCTGGGGAGTTACAGTAAAGTGTATATCAAATTGGCAAAAGAACTCAATTCAACCAGAAAGTGTTTCTTTTGAACCAAAGCTCAGATTCGAACAACAAACACATATTAGTAGTGTCCTTAGTCGGGAAAGCTAAAAAAACACTCCATTTTGTGATCTGGTGTTTCCCTGGGGAGTTACAGTAAAGTGTATATCAAATTGGCAAAAGAACTCAATTCAACCAGAACCTGTTTCTTTTGAACTAAAGCTCAGATTCGAACAACAAACACATATTAGTAGTGTCCTGAGTCGGGAAAGCTAAAAAAACACTCCATTTTGTGATCTGGTGTTTCCCGGGGGAGTTACAGTAAAGTGTATATCAAATTGGCAAAAGAACTCAATTCAACCAGAAAGTGTTTCTTTTCAACCAAAGCTCAGATTCGAACAACAAACACATATTAGTAGTGTCCTGATTCGGGAAAGCTAAAAAAACACTCCATTTTGTGATCTGGTGTTTCCCTGGGGAGTTACAGCAATGTATATCTTAGAAATGGCAGAAAAACTCAATTCAACCAGAACGTGTTTCTTTTCAACCAAAGCTCAGATTCGAACAACAAACACATATTAGTAGTGTCCTGATTCGGGAAAGCTAAAAAAACACTCCATTTTGTGATCTGGTGTTTCCCTGGGGAGTTACAGCAAAGTGTATCTCAAATTGGCAAAAGAACTCAATTCAATCAGAAAGTGTTTCTTTCGAACCAAAGCTCAAATTCGAACAGCAAACACATATTAGTAGTGTCCTTAGTCGGGAAAGCTAAAGAAAAACTCCATTTTGTGATCTGGTGTTTCCCTGGGGAGTTACAGCAAAGTGTATCTTAGAAATGGCAGAAAAACTCAATTCAACCAGAAAGTGTTTCTTTTGAACCAAAGCTCAGATTCGAACAACAAACACATATTAGTAGTGTCCTTAGTCGGGAAAGCTAAAAAAACACTCCATTTTGTGATCTGGTGTTTCCCTGGGGAGTTACAGCAAAGTGTATCTTAGAAATGGCAGAAAAACTCAATTCAACCAGAACCTGTTTCTTTTGAACCAAAGCTCAGATTCGAACAACAAACACATATTAGTAGTGTCCTTAGTCGGGAAAGCTAAAAAAACACTCCATTTTGTGATCTGGTGTTTCCCTGAGGAGTTACAGCAAAGTGTATCTTAGAAATGGCAGAAAAACTCAATTCAACCAGAAAGTGTTTCTTTTGAACCAAAGCTCAGATTCGAACAACAAACACATATTAGTAGTGTCCTGATTCGGGAAAGCTAAAAAAACACTCCATTTTGTGATCTGGTGTTTCCCTGGGGAGTTACAGTAAAGTGTATATCAAATTGGCAAAAGAACTCAATTCAACCAGAAAGTGTTTCTTTTGAACCAAAGCTCAAATTCGAACAACAAACACATATTAGTAGTGTCCTGAGTCGGGAAAGCTAAAAAAACTCTCCATTTTGTGATCTGGTGTTTCCCTGGGGAGTTACAGCAAAGTGTATCTCAAATTGGCAAAAGAACTCAATTCAATCAGAAAGTGTTTCTTTTGAACCAAAGCTCAAATTCGAACAGCAAACACATATTAGTAGTGTCCTTAGTCGGGAAAGCTAAAGAAAAACTCCATTTTGTGATCTGGTGTTTCCCTGGGGAGTTACAGCAATGTATATCTTAGAAATGGCAGAAAAACTCAATTCAACCAGAACGTGTTTTTTTTCAACCAAAGCTCAGATTCGAACAACAAACACATATTAGTAGTGTCCTTAGTCGGGAAAGCTAAAAAAACACTCCATTTTGTGATCTGGTGTTTCCCTGGGGAGTTACAGTAAAGTGTATATCAAATTGGCAAAAGAACTCAATTCAACCAGAAAGTGTTTCTTTTGAACCAAAGCTCAGATTCGAACAACAAACACATATTAGTAGTGTCCTTAGTCGGGAAAGCTAAAAAAAACACTCCATTTTGTGATCTGGTGTTTCCCTGAGGAGTTACAGCAAAGTGTATCTTAGAAATGGCAGAAAAACTCAATTCAACCAGAAAGTGTTTCTTTTGAACCAAAGCTCAGATTCGAACAACAAACACATATTAGTAGTGTCCTGAGTCGGGAAAGCTAAAAAAACACTCCATTTTGTGATCTGGTGTTTCCCTGGGGAGTTACAGCAAAGTGTATATCAAATTGGCAAAAGAACTCAATTCAACCAGAAAGTGTTTCTTTTGAACCAAAGCTCAAATTCGAACAACAAACACATATTAGTAGTGTCCTGAGTCGGGAAAGCTAAAAAAACACTCCATTTTGTGATCTGGTGTTTCCCGGGGGAGTTACAGTAAAGTGTATATCAAATTGGCAAAAGAACTCAATTCAACCAGAAAGTGTTTCTTTTCAACCAAAGCTCAGATTCGAACAACAAACACATATTAGTAGTGTCCTGATTCGGGAAAGCTAAAAAAACACTCCATTTTGTGATCTGGTGTTTCCCTGGGGAGTTACAGCAATGTATATCTTAGAAATGGCAGAAAAACTCAATTCAACCAGAACGTGTTTCTTTTCAACCAAAGCTCAGATTCGAACAACAAACACATATTAGTAGTGTCCTGATTCGGGAAAGCTAAAAAAACACTCCATTTTGTGATCTGGTGTTTCCCTGGGGAGTTACAGCAAAGTGTATCTCAAATTGGCAAAAGAACTCAATTCAATCAGAAAGTGTTTCTTTCGAACCAAAGCTCAAATTCGAACAGCAAACACATATTAGTAGTGTCCTTAGTCGGGAAAGCTAAAGAAAAACTCCATTTTGTGATCTGGTGTTTCCCTGGGGAGTTACAGCAAAGTGTATCTTAGAAATGGCAGAAAAACTCAATTCAACCAGAAAGTGTTTCTTTTGAACCAAAGCTCAGATTCGAACAACAAACACATATTAGTAGTGTCCTTAGTCGGGAAAGCTAAAAAAACACTCCATTTTGTGATCTGGTGTTTCCCTGGGGAGTTACAGCAAAGTGTATCTTAGAAATGGCAGAAAAACTCAATTCAACCAGAACCTGTTTCTTTTGAACCAAAGCTCAGATTCGAACAACAAACACATATTAGTAGTGTCCTTAGTCGGGAAAGCTAAAAAAACACTCCATTTTGTGATCTGGTGTTTCCCTGAGGAGTTACAGCAAAGTGTATCTTAGAAATGGCAGAAAAACTCAATTCAACCAGAAAGTGTTTCTTTTGAACCAAAGCTCAGATTCGAACAACAAACACATATTAGTAGTGTCCTGATTCGGGAAAGCTAAAAAAACACTCCATTTTGTGATCTGGTGTTTCCCTGGGGAGTTACAGTAAAGTGTATATCAAATTGGCAAAAGAACTCAATTCAACCAGAAAGTGTTTCTTTTGAACCAAAGCTCAAATTCGAACAACAAACACATATTAGTAGTGTCCTGAGTCGGGAAAGCTAAAAAAACTCTCCATTTTGTGATCTGGTGTTTCCCTGGGGAGTTACAGCAAAGTGTATCTCAAATTGGCAAAAGAACTCAATTCAATCAGAAAGTGTTTCTTTTGAACCAAAGCTCAAATTCGAACAGCAAACACATATTAGTAGTGTCCTTAGTCGGGAAAGCTAAAGAAAAACTCCATTTTGTGATCTGGTGTTTCCCTGGGGAGTTACAGCAATGTATATCTTAGAAATGGCAGAAAAACTCAATTCAACCAGAACGTGTTTTTTTTCAACCAAAGCTCAGATTCGAACAACAAACACATATTAGTAGTGTCCTTAGTCGGGAAAGCTAAAAAAACACTCCATTTTGTGATCTGGTGTTTCCCTGGGGAGTTACAGCAAAGTGTATCTCAAATTGGCAAAAGAACTCAATTCAATCAGAAAGTGTTTCTTTTGAACCAAAGCTCAAATTCGAACAGCAAACACATATTAGTAGTGTCCTTAGTCGGGAAAGCTAAAGAAAAACTCCATTTTGTGATCTGGTGTTTCCCTGGGGAGTTACAGCAATGTATATCTTAGAAATAGCAGAAAAACTCAATTCAACCAGAACGTGTTTTTTTTCAACCAAAGCTCAGATTCGAACAACAAACACATATTAGTAGTGTCCTTAGTCGGGAAAGCTAAAAAAACACTCCATTTTGTGATCTGGTGTTTCCCTGGGGAGTTACAGTAAAGTGTATATCAAATTGGCAAAAGAACTCAATTCAACCAGAACCTGTTTCTTTTGAACTAAAGCTCAGATTCGAACAACAAACACATATTAGTAGTGTCCTGAGTCGGGAAAGCTAAAAAAACACTCCATTTTGTGATCTGGTGTTTCCCGGGGGAGTTACAGTAAAGTGTATATCAAATTGGCAAAAGAACTCAATTCAACCAGAAAGTGTTTCTTTTCAACCAAAGCTCAGATTCGAACAACAAACACATATTAGTAGTGTCCTGATTCGGGAAAGCTAAAAAAACACTCCATTTTGTGATCTGGTGTTTCCCTGGGGAGTTACAGCAATGTATATCTTAGAAATGGCAGAAAAACTCAATTCAACCAGAACGTGTTTCTTTTCAACCAAAGCTCAGATTCGAACAACAAACACATATTAGTAGTGTCCTGATTCGGGAAAGCTAAAAAAACACTCCATTTTGTGATCTGGTGTTTCCCTGGGGAGTTACAGCAAAGTGTATCTCAAATTGGCAAAAGAACTCAATTCAATCAGAAAGTGTTTCTTTCGAACCAAAGCTCAAATTCGAACAGCAAACACATATTAGTAGTGTCCTTAGTCGGGAAAGCTAAAGAAAAACTCCATTTTGTGATCTGGTGTTTCCCTGGGGAGTTACAGCAAAGTGTATCTTAGAAATGGCAGAAAAACTCAATTCAACCAGAAAGTGTTTCTTTTGAACCAAAGCTCAGATTCGAACAACAAACACATATTAGTAGTGTCCTTAGTCGGGAAAGCTAAAAAAACACTCCATTTTGTGATCTGGTGTTTCCCTGGGGAGTTACAGCAAAGTGTATCTTAGAAATGGCAGAAAAACTCAATTCAACCAGAACCTGTTTCTTTTGAACCAAAGCTCAGATTCGAACAACAAACACATATTAGTAGTGTCCTTAGTCGGGAAAGCTAAAAAAACACTCCATTTTGTGATCTGGTGTTTCCCTGAGGAGTTACAGCAAAGTGTATCTTAGAAATGGCAGAAAAACTCAATTCAACCAGAAAGTGTTTCTTTTGAACCAAAGCTCAGATTCGAACAACAAACACATATTAGTAGTGTCCTGATTCGGGAAAGCTAAAAAAACACTCCATTTTGTGATCTGGTGTTTCCCTGGGGAGTTACAGTAAAGTGTATATCAAATTGGCAAAAGAACTCAATTCAACCAGAAAGTGTTTCTTTTGAACCAAAGCTCAAATTCGAACAACAAACACATATTAGTAGTGTCCTGAGTCGGGAAAGCTAAAAAAACTCTCCATTTTGTGATCTGGTGTTTCCCTGGGGAGTTACAGCAAAGTGTATCTCAAATTGGCAAAAGAACTCAATTCAATCAGAAAGTGTTTCTTTTGAACCAAAGCTCAAATTCGAACAGCAAACACATATTAGTAGTGTCCTTAGTCGGGAAAGCTAAAGAAAAACTCCATTTTGTGATCTGGTGTTTCCCTGGGGAGTTACAGCAATGTATATCTTAGAAATGGCAGAAAAACTCAATTCAACCAGAACGTGTTTTTTTTCAACCAAAGCTCAGATTCGAACAACAAACACATATTAGTAGTGTCCTTAGTCGGGAAAGCTAAAAAAACACTCCATTTTGTGATCTGGTGTTTCCCTGGGGAGTTACAGCAAAGTGTATCTCAAATTGGCAAAAGAACTCAATTCAATCAGAAAGTGTTTCTTTTGAACCAAAGCTCAAATTCGAACAGCAAACACATATTAGTAGTGTCCTTAGTCGGGAAAGCTAAAGAAAAACTCCATTTTGTGATCTGGTGTTTCCCTGGGGAGTTACAGCAATGTATATCTTAGAAATAGCAGAAAAACTCAATTCAACCAGAACGTGTTTTTTTTCAACCAAAGCTCAGATTCGAACAACAAACACATATTAGTAGTGTCCTTAGTCGGGAAAGCTAAAAAAACACTCCATTTTGTGATCTGGTGTTTCCCTGGGGAGTTACAGTAAAGTGTATATCAAATTGGCAAAAGAACTCAATTCAACCAGAAAGTGTTTCTTTTGAACCAAAGCTCAGATTCGAACAACAAACACATATTAGTAGTGTCCTTAGTCGGGAAAGCTAAAAAAACACTCCATTTTGTGATCTGGTGTTTCCCTGGGGAGTTACAGTAAAGTGTATATCAAATTGGCAGAAAAACTCAATTCAACCAGAACGTGTTTTTTTTCAACCAAAGCTCAGATTCGAACAACAAACACATATTAGTAGTGTCCTTAGTCGGGAAAGCTAAAAAAACACTCCATTTTGTGATCTGGTGTTTCCCTGGGGAGTTACAGCAAAGTGTATCTCAAATTGGCAAAAGAACTCAATTCAATCAGAAAGTGTTTCTTTTGAACCAAAGCTCAAATTCGAACAGCAAACACATATTAGTAGTGTCCTTAGTCGGGAAAGCTAAAGAAAAACTCCATTTTGTGATCTGGTGTTTCCCTGGGGAGTTACAGCAATGTATATCTTAGAAATGGCAGAAAAACTCAATTCAACCAGAACGTGTTTTTTTTCAACCAAAGCTCAGATTCGAACAACAAACACATATTAGTAGTGTCCTTAGTCGGGAAAGCTAAAAAAACACTCCATTTTGTGATCTGGTGTTTCCCTGGGGAGTTACAGCAAAGTGTATCTTAGAAATGGCAGAAAAACTCAATTCAACCAGAAAGTGTTTCTTTTGAACCAAAGCTCAGATTCGAACAACAAACACATATTAGTAGTGTCCTTAGTCGGGAAAGCTAAAAAAACACTCCATTTTGTGATCTGGTGTTTCCCTGGGGAGTTACAGCAAAGTGTATCTTAGAAATGGCAGAAAAACTCAATTCAACCAGAACCTGTTTCTTTTGAACCAAAGCTCAGATTCGAACAACAAACACATATTAGTAGTGTCCTTAGTCGGGAAAGCTAAAAAAACACTCCATTTTGTGATCTGGTGTTTCCCTGAGGAGTTACAGCAAAGTGTATCTTAGAAATGGCAGAAAAACTCAATTCAACCAGAAAGTGTTTCTTTTGAACCAAAGCTCAGATTCGAACAACAAACACATATTAGTAGTGTCCTGATTCGGGAAAGCTAAAAAAACACTCCATTTTGTGATCTGGTGTTTCCCTGGGGAGTTACAGTAAAGTGTATATCAAATTGGCAAAAGAACTCAATTCAACCAGAAAGTGTTTCTTTTGAACCAAAGCTCAAATTCGAACAACAAACACATATTAGTAGTGTCCTGAGTCGGGAAAGCTAAAAAAACTCTCCATTTTGTGATCTGGTGTTTCCCTGGGGAGTTACAGCAAAGTGTATCTCAAATTGGCAAAAGAACTCAATTCAATCAGAAAGTGTTTCTTTTGAACCAAAGCTCAAATTCGAACAGCAAACACATATTAGTAGTGTCCTTAGTCGGGAAAGCTAAAGAAAAACTCCATTTTGTGATCTGGTGTTTCCCTGGGGAGTTACAGCAATGTATATCTTAGAAATGGCAGAAAAACTCAATTCAACCAGAACGTGTTTTTTTTCAACCAAAGCTCAGATTCGAACAACAAACACATATTAGTAGTGTCCTTAGTCGGAAAGCTAAAAAAACACTCCATTTTGTGATCTGGTGTTTCCCTGGGGAGTTACAGTAAAGTGTATATCAAATTGGCAAAAGAACTCAATTCAACCAGAAAGTGTTTCTTTTGAACCAAAGCTCAGATTCGAACAACAAACACATATTAGTAGTGTCCTTAGTCGGGAAAGCTAAAAAAAACACTCCATTTTGTGATCTGGTGTTTCCCTGAGGAGTTACAGCAAAGTGTATCTTAGAAATGGCAGAAAAACTCAATTCAACCAGAAAGTGTTTCTTTTGAACCAAAGCTCAGATTCGAACAACAAACACATATTAGTAGTGTCCTGAGTCGGGAAAGCTAAAAAAACACTCCATTTTGTGATCTGGTGTTTCCCTGGGGAGTTACAGCAAAGTGTATATCAAATTGGCAAAAGAACTCAATTCAACCAGAAAGTGTTTCTTTTGAACCAAAGCTCAAATTCGAACAACAAACACATATTAGTAGTGTCCTGAGTCGGGAAAGCTAAAAAAACACTCCATTTTGTGATCTGGTGTTTCCCGGGGGAGTTACAGTAAAGTGTATATCAAATTGGCAAAAGAACTCAATTCAACCAGAAAGTGTTTCTTTTGAACCAAAGCTCAGATTCGAACAACAAACACATATTAGTAGTGTCCTTAGTCGGGAAAGCTAAAAAAACACTCCATTTTGTGATCTGGTGTTTCCCTGGGGAGTTACAGCAAAGTGTATCTTAGAAATGGCAGAAAAACTCAATTCAACCAGAAAGTGTTTCTTTTGAACCAAAGCTCAGATTCGAACAACAAACACATATTAGTAGTGTCCTTAGTCGGGAAAGCTAAAAAAACACTCCATTTTGTGATCTGGTGTTTCCCTGGGGAGTTACAGCAAAGTGTATCTTAGAAATGGCAGAAAAACTCAATTCAACCAGAACCTGTTTCTTTTGAACCAAAGCTCAGATTCGAACAACAAACACATATTAGTAGTGTCCTTAGTCGGGAAAGCTAAAAAAACACTCCATTTTGTGATCTGGTGTTTCCCTGAGGAGTTACAGCAAAGTGTATCTTAGAAATGGCAGAAAAACTCAATTCAACAAGAAAGTGTTTCTTTTGAACCAAAGCTCAGATTCGAACAACAAACACATATTAGTAGTGTCCTTAGTCGGGAAAGCTAAAAAAAACACTCCATTTTGTGATCTGGTGTTTCCCTGGGGAGTTACAGCAAAGTGTATCTTAGAAATGGCAGAAAAACTCAATTCAACCAGAACGTGTTTCTTTTGAACTAAAGCTCAGATTCGAACAAGAAACACATATTAGTAGTGTCCTTAGTCGGGAAAGCTAAAAAAACACTCCATTTTGTGATCTGGTGTTTCCCTGGGGAGTTACAGCAAAGTGTATCTTAGAAATGGCAGAAAAACTCAATTCAACCAGAACCTGTTTCTTTTGAACTAAAGCTCAGATTCGAACAACAAACACATATTAGTAGTGTCCTGAGTCGGGAAAGCTAAAAAAACACTCCATTTTGTGATCTGGTGTTTCCCTGGGGAGTTACAGTAAAGTGTATATCAAATTGGCAAAAGAACTCAATTCAACCAGAAAGTGTTTCTTTTGAACCAAAGCTCAAATTCGAACAACAAACACATATTAGTAGTGTCCTGAGTCGGGAAAGCTAAAAAAACACTCCATTTTGTGATCTGGTGTTTCCCTGGGGAGTTACAGCAAAGTGTATCTTAGAAATGGCAGAAAAACTCAATTCAACCAGAAAGTGTTTCTTTTGAACCAAAGCTCAGATTCGAACAACAAACACATATTAGTAGTGTCCTTAGTCGGGAAAGCTAAAAAAACACTCCATTTTGTGATCTGGTGTTTCCCTGGGGAGTTACAGCAAAGTGTATCTTAGAAATGGCAGAAAAACTCAATTCAACCAGAACCTGTTTCTTTTGAACCAAAGCTCAGATTCGAACAACAAACACATATTAGTAGTGTCCTTAGTCGGGAAAGCTAAAAAAACACTCCATTTTGTGATCTGGTGTTTCCCTGAGGAGTTACAGCAAAGTGTATCTTAGAAATGGCAGAAAAACTCAATTCAACCAGAAAGTGTTTCTTTTGAACCAAAGCTCAGATTCGAACAACAAACACATATTAGTAGTGTCCTGAGTCGGGAAAGCTAAAAAAACACTCCATTTTGTGATCTGGTGTTTCCCTGGGGAGTTACAGCAAAGTGTAAATCAAATTGGCAAAAGAACTCAATTCAACCAGAAAGTGTTTCTTTTGAACCAAAGCTCAAATTCGAACAACAAACACATATTAGTAGTGTCCTGAGTCGGGAAAGCTAAAAAAACACTCCATTTTGTGATCTGGTGTTTCCCTGGGGAGTTACAGTAAAGTGTCTATCAAATTGGCAAAAGAACTCAATTCAACCAGAAAGTGTTTCTTTTGAACCAAAGCTCAGATTCGAACAACAAACACATATTAGTAGTGTCCTTAGTCGGGAAAGCTAAAAAAACACTCCATTTTGTGATCTGGTGTTTCCCTGGGGAGTTACAGCAAAGTGTATCTTAGAAATGGCAGAAAAACTCAATTCAACCAGAAAGTGTTTCTTTTGAACCAAAGCTCAGATTCGAACAACAAACACATATTAGTAGTGTCCTTAGTCGGGAAAGCTAAAAAAACACTCCATTTTGTGATCTGGTGTTTCCCTGGGGAGTTACAGCAAAGTGTATCTTAGAAATGGCAGAAAAACTCAATTCAACCAGAACCTGTTTCTTTTGAACCAAAGCTCAGATTCGAACAACAAACACATATTAGTAGTGTCCTTAGTCGGGAAAGCTAAAAAAACACTCCATTTTGTGATCTGGTGTTTCCCTGAGGAGTTACAGCAAAGTGTATCTTAGAAATGGCAGAAAAACTCAATTCAACCAGAAAGTGTTTCTTTTGAACCAAAGCTCAGATTCGAACAACAAACACATATTAGTAGTGTCCTGAGTCGGGAAAGCTAAAAAAACACTCCATTTTGTGATCTGGTGTTTCCCTGGGGAGTTACAGCAAAGTGTATATCAAATTGGCAAAAGAACTCAATTCAACCAGAAAGTGTTTCTTTTGAACCAAAGCTCAGATTCGAACAACAAACACATATTAGTAGTGTCCTTAGTCGGGAAAGCTAAAAAAACACTCCATTTTGTGATCTGGTGTTTCCCTGGGGAGTTACAGCAAAGTGTATCTTAGAAATGGCAGAAAAACTCAATTCAACCAGAAAGTGTTTCTTTTGAACCAAAGCTCAGATTCGAACAACAAACACATATTAGTAGTGTCCTTAGTCGGGAAAGCTAAAAAAACACTCCATTTTGTGATCTGGTGTTTCCCTGGGGAGTTACAGCAAAGTGTATCTTAGAAATGGCAGAAAAACTCAATTCAACCAGAACCTGTTTCTTTTGAACCAAAGCTCAGATTCGAACAACAAACACATATTAGTAGTGTCCTTAGTCGGGAAAGCTAAAAAAACACTCCATTTTGTGATCTGGTGTTTCCCTGAGGAGTTACAGCAAAGTGTATCTTAGAAATGGCAGAAAAACTCAATTCAACCAGAAAGTGTTTCTTTTGAACCAAAGCTCAGATTCGAACAACAAACACATATTAGTAGTGTCCTTAGTCGGGAAAGCTAAAAAAACACTCCATTTTGTGATCTGGTGTTTCCCTGGGGAGTTACAGCAAAGTGTATCTTAGAAATGGCAGAAAAACTCAATTCAACCAGAAAGTGTTTCTTTTGAACCAAAGCTCAAATTCGAACAACAAACACATATTAGTAGTGTCCTGAGTCGGGAAAGCTAAAAAAAAGACTCCATTTTGTGATCTGGTGTTTCCCTGGGGAGTTACAGCAAAGTGTATCTTAGAAATGGCAGAAAAACTCAATTCAACCAGAAAGTGTTTCTTTTGAACCAAAGCTCAGATTCGAACAACAAACACATATTAGTAGTGTCCTTAGTCGGGAAAGCTAAAAAAACACTCCATTTTGTGATCTGGTGTTTCCCTGGGGAGTTACAGCAAAGTGTATCTTAGAAATGGCAGAAAAACTCAATTCAACCAGAACGTGTTTCTTTTGAACTAAAGCTCAGATTCGAACAAGAAACACATATTAGTAGTGTCCTTAGTCGGGAAAGCTAAAAAAACACTCCATTTTGTGATCTGGTGTTTCCCTGGGGAGTTACAGCAAAGTGTATCTTAGAAATGGCAGAAAAACTCAATTCAACCAGAACCTGTTTCTTTTGAACTAAAGCTCAGATTCGAACAACAAACACATATTAGTAGTGTCCTGAGTCGGGAAAGCTAAAAAAACACTCCATTTTGTGATCTGGTGTTTCCCTGGGGAGTTACAGTAAAGTGTATATCAAATTGGCAAAAGAACTCAATTCAACCAGAAAGTGTTTCTTTTGAACCAAAGCTCAAATTCGAACAACAAACACATATTAGTAGTGTCCTGAGTCGGGAAAGCTAAAAAAAGACTCCATTTTGTGATCTGGTGTTTCCCTGGGGAGTTACAGCAAAGTGTATCTTAGAAATGGCAGAAAAACTCAATTCAACCAGAAAGTGTTTCTTTTGAACCAAAGCTCAGATTCGAACAACAAACACATATTAGTAGTGTCCTTAGTCGGGAAAGCTAAAAAAACACTCCATTTTGTGATCTGGTGTTTCCCTGGGGAGTTACAGCAAAGTGTATCTTAGAAATGGCAGAAAAACTCAATTCAACCAGAACCTGTTTCTTTTGAACCAAAGCTCAGATTCGAACAACAAACACATATTAGTAGTGTCCTTAGTCGGGAAAGCTAAAAAAACACTCCATTTTGTGATCTGGTGTTTCCCTGAGGAGTTACAGCAAAGTGTATCTTAGAAATGGCAGAAAAACTCAATTCAACCAGAAAGTGTTTCTTTTGAACCAAAGCTCAGATTCGAACAACAAACACATATTAGTAGTGTCCTGAGTCGGGAAAGCTAAAAAAACACTCCATTTTGTGATCTGGTGTTTCCCTGGGGAGTTACAGCAAAGTGTATATCAAATTGGCAAAAGAACTCAATTCAACCAGAAAGTGTTTCTTTTGAACCAAAGCTCAAATTCGAACAACAAACACATATTAGTAGTGTCCTGAGTCGGGAAAGCTAAAAAAACACTCCATTTTGTGATCTGGTGTTTCCCTGGGGAGTTACAGTAAAGTGTATATCAAATTGGCAAAAGAACTCAATTCAACCAGAAAGTGTTTCTTTTGAACCAAAGCTCAGATTCGAACAACAAACACATATTAGTAGTGTCCTTAGTCGGGAAAGCTAAAAAAACACTCCATTTTGTGATCTGGTGTTTCCCTGGGGAGTTACAGCAAAGTGTATCTTAGAAATGGCAGAAAAACTCAATTCAACCAGAAAGTGTTTCTTTTGAACCAAAGCTCAGATTCGAACAACAAACACATATTAGTAGTGTCCTTAGTCGGGAAAGCTAAAAAAACACTCCATTTTGTGATCTGGTGTTTCCCTGGGGAGTTACAGCAAAGTGTATCTTAGAAATGGCAGAAAAACTCAATTCAACCAGAACCTGTTTCTTTTGAACCAAAGCTCAGATTCGAACAACAAACACATATTAGTAGTGTCCTTAGTCGGGAAAGCTAAAAAAACACTCCATTTTGTGATCTGGTGTTTCCCTGAGGAGTTACAGCAAAGTGTATCTTAGAAATGGCAGAAAAACTCAATTCAACCAGAAAGTGTTTCTTTTGAACCAAAGCTCAGATTCGAACAACAAACACATATTAGTAGTGTCCTGAGTCGGGAAAGCTAAAAAAACACTCCATTTTGTGATCTGGTGTTTCCCTGGGGAGTTACAGCAAAGTGTATATCAAATTGGCAAAAGAACTCAATTCAACCAGAAAGTGTTTCTTTTGAACCAAAGCTCAGATTCGAACAACAAACACATATTAGTAGTGTCCTTAGTCGGGAAAGCTAAAAAAACACTCCATTTTGTGATCTGGTGTTTCCCTGGGGAGTTACAGCAAAGTGTATCTTAGAAATGGCAGAAAAACTCAATTCAACCAGAAAGTGTTTCTTTTGAACCAAAGCTCAGATTCGAACAACAAACACATATTAGTAGTGTCCTTAGTCGGGAAAGCTAAAAAAACACTCCATTTTGTGATCTGGTGTTTCCCTGGGGAGTTACAGCAAAGTGTATCTTAGAAATGGCAGAAAAACTCAATTCAACCAGAACCTGTTTCTTTTGAACCAAAGCTCAGATTCGAACAACAAACACATATTAGTAGTGTCCTTAGTCGGGAAAGCTAAAAAAACACTCCATTTTGTGATCTGGTGTTTCCCTGAGGAGTTACAGCAAAGTGTATCTTAGAAATGGCAGAAAAACTCAATTCAACCAGAAAGTGTTTCTTTTGAACCAAAGCTCAGATTCGAACAACAAACACATATTAGTAGTGTCCTTAGTCGGGAAAGCTAAAAAAACACTCCATTTTGTGATCTGGTGTTTCCCTGGGGAGTTACAGCAAAGTGTATCTTAGAAATGGCAGAAAAACTCAATTCAACCAGAAAGTGTTTCTTTTGAACCAAAGCTCAAATTCGAACAACAAACACATATTAGTAGTGTCCTGAGTCGGGAAAGCTAAAAAAAAGACTCCATTTTGTGATCTGGTGTTTCCCTGGGGAGTTACAGCAAAGTGTATCTTAGAAATGGCAGAAAAACTCAATTCAACCAGAAAGTGTTTCTTTTGAACCAAAGCTCAGATTCGAACAACAAACACATATTAGTAGTGTCCTTAGTCGGGAAAGCTAAAAAAACACTCCATTTTGTGATCTGGTGTTTCCCTGGGGAGTTACAGCAAAGTGTATCTTAGAAATGGCAGAAAAACTCAATTCAACCAGAACGTGTTTCTTTTGAACTAAAGCTCAGATTCGAACAAGAAACACATATTAGTAGTGTCCTTAGTCGGGAAAGCTAAAAAAACACTCCATTTTGTGATCTGGTGTTTCCCTGGGGAGTTACAGCAAAGTGTATCTTAGAAATGGCAGAAAAACTCAATTCAACCAGAACCTGTTTCTTTTGAACTAAAGCTCAGATTCGAACAACAAACACATATTAGTAGTGTCCTGAGTCGGGAAAGCTAAAAAAACACTCCATTTTGTGATCTGGTGTTTCCCTGGGGAGTTACAGTAAAGTGTATATCAAATTGGCAAAAGAACTCAATTCAACCAGAAAGTGTTTCTTTTGAACCAAAGCTCAAATTCGAACAACAAACACATATTAGTAGTGTCCTGAGTCGGGAAAGCTAAAAAAAGACTCCATTTTGTGATCTGGTGTTTCCCTGGGGAGTTACAGCAAAGTGTATCTTAGAAATGGCAGAAAAACTCAATTCAACCAGAAAGTGTTTCTTTTGAACCAAAGCTCAGATTCGAACAACAAACACATATTAGTAGTGTCCTTAGTCGGGAAAGCTAAAAAAACACTCCATTTTGTGATCTGGTGTTTCCCTGGGGAGTTACAGCAAAGTGTATCTTAGAAATGGCAGAAAAACTCAATTCAACCAGAACCTGTTTCTTTTGAACCAAAGCTCAGATTCGAACAACAAACACATATTAGTAGTGTCCTTAGTCGGGAAAGCTAAAAAAACACTCCATTTTGTGATCTGGTGTTTCCCTGAGGAGTTACAGCAAAGTGTATCTTAGAAATGGCAGAAAAACTCAATTCAACCAGAAAGTGTTTCTTTTGAACCAAAGCTCAGATTCGAACAACAAACACATATTAGTAGTGTCCTGAGTCGGGAAAGCTAAAAAAACACTCCATTTTGTGATCTGGTGTTTCCCTGGGGAGTTACAGCAAAGTGTATATCAAATTGGCAAAAGAACTCAATTCAACCAGAAAGTGTTTCTTTTGAACCAAAGCTCAAATTCGAACAACAAACACATATTAGTAGTGTCCTGAGTCGGGAAAGCTAAAAAAACACTCCATTTTGTGATCTGGTGTTTCCCTGGGGAGTTACAGTAAAGTGTATATCAAATTGGCAAAAGAACTCAATTCAACCAGAAAGTGTTTCTTTTGAACCAAAGCTCAGATTCGAACAACAAACACATATTAGTAGTGTCCTTAGTCGGGAAAGCTAAAAAAACACTCCATTTTGTGATCTGGTGTTTCCCTGGGGAGTTACAGCAAAGTGTATCTTAGAAATGGCAGAAAAACTCAATTCAACCAGAAAGTGTTTCTTTTGAACCAAAGCTCAGATTCGAACAACAAACACATATTAGTAGTGTCCTTAGTCGGGAAAGCTAAAAAAACACTCCATTTTGTGATCTGGTGTTTCCCTGGGGAGTTACAGCAAAGTGTATCTTAGAAATGGCAGAAAAACTCAATTCAACCAGAACCTGTTTCTTTTGAACCAAAGCTCAGATTCGAACAACAAACACATATTAGTAGTGTCCTTAGTCGGGAAAGCTAAAAAAACACTCCATTTTGTGATCTGGTGTTTCCCTGAGGAGTTACAGCAAAGTGTATCTTAGAAATGGCAGAAAAACTCAATTCAACCAGAAAGTGTTTCTTTTGAACCAAAGCTCAGATTCGAACAACAAACACATATTAGTAGTGTCCTTAGTCGGGAAAGCTAAAAAAACACTCCATTTTGTGATCTGGTGTTTCCCTGGGGAGTTACAGCAAAGTGTATCTTAGAAATGGCAGAAAAACTCAATTCAACCAGAAAGTGTTTCTTTTGAACCAAAGCTCAAATTCGAACAACAAACACATATTAGTAGTGTCCTGAGTCGGGAAAGCTAAAAAAAGACTCCATTTTGTGATCTGGTGTTTCCCTGGGGAGTTACAGCAAAGTGTATCTTAGAAATGGCAGAAAAACTCAATTCAACCAGAAAGTGTTTCTTTTGAACCAAAGCTCAGATTCGAACAACAAACACATATTAGTAGTGTCCTTAGTCGGGAAAGCTAAAAAAACACTCCATTTTGTGATCTGGTGTTTCCCTGGGGAGTTACAGCAAAGTGTATCTTAGAAATGGCAGAAAAACTCAATTCAACCAGAACCTGTTTCTTTTGAACCAAAGCTCAGATTCGAACAACAAACACATATTAGTAGTGTCCTTAGTCGGGAAAGCTAAAAAAACACTCCATTTTGTGATCTGGTGTTTCCCTGAGGAGTTACAGCAAAGTGTATCTCAAATTGGCAAAAGAACTCAATTCAATCAGAAAGTGTTTCTTTCGAACCAAAGCTCAAATTCGAACAGCAAACACATATTAGTAGTGTCCTTAGTCGGGAAAGCTAAAGAAAAACTCCATTTTGTGATCTGGTGTTTCCCTGGGGAGTTACAGCAAAGTGTATCTTAGAAATGGCAGAAAAACTCAATTCAACCAGAAAGTGTTTCTTTTGAACCAAAGCTCAGATTCGAACAACAAACACATATTAGTAGTGTCCTTAGTCGGGAAAGCTAAAAAAACACTCCATTTTGTGATCTGGTGTTTCCCTGGGGAGTTACAGCAAAGTGTATATCAAATTGGCAAAAGAACTCAATTCAACCAGAAAGTGTTTCTTTTGAACCAAAGCTCAAATTCGAACAACAAACACATATTAGTAGTGTCCTGAGTCGGGAAAGCTAAAAAAACACTCCATTTTGTGATCTGGTGTTTCCCTGGGGAGTTACAGTAAAGTGTATATCAAATTGGCAAAAGAACTCAATTCAACCAGAAAGTGTTTCTTTTGAACCAAAGCTCAGATTCGAACAACAAACACATATTAGTAGTGTCCTTAGTCGGGAAAGCTAAAAAAACACTCCATTTTGTGATCTGGTGTTTCCCTGGGGAGTTACAGCAAAGTGTATCTTAGAAATGGCAGAAAAACTCAATTCAACCAGAAAGTGTTTCTTTTGAACCAAAGCTCAGATTCGAACAACAAACACATATTAGTAGTGTCCTTAGTCGGGAAAGCTAAAAAAACACTCCATTTTGTGATCTGGTGTTTCCCTGGGGAGTTACAGCAAAGTGTATCTTAGAAATGGCAGAAAAACTCAATTCAACCAGAACCTGTTTCTTTTGAACCAAAGCTCAGATTCGAACAACAAACACATATTAGTAGTGTCCTTAGTCGGGAAAGCTAAAAAAACACTCCATTTTGTGATCTGGTGTTTCCCTGAGGAGTTACAGCAAAGTGTTTCTTAGAAATGGCAGAAAAACTCAATTCAACCAGAAAGTGTTTCTTTTGAACCAAAGCTCAGATTCGAACAACAAACACATATTAGTAGTGTCCTTAGTCGGGAAAGCTAAAAAAACACTCCATTTTGTGATCTGGTGTTTCCCTGGGGAGTTACAGCAAAGTGTATCTTAGAAATGGCAGAAAAACTCAATTCAACCAGAACGTGTTTCTTTTGAACTAAAGCTCAGATTCGAACAAGAAACACATATTAGTAGTGTCCTTAGTCGGGAAAGCTAAAAAAACACTCCATTTTGTGATCTGGTGTTTCCCTGGGGAGTTACAGCAAAGTGTATCTTAGAAATGGCAGAAAAACTCAATTCAACCAGAACCTGTTTCTTTTGAACTAAAGCTCAGATTCGAACAACAAACACATATTAGTAGTGTCCTGAGTCGGGAAAGCTAAAAAAACACTCCATTTTGTGATCTGGTGTTTCCCTGGGGAGTTACAGTAAAGTGTATATCAAATTGGCAAAAGAACTCAATTCAACCAGAAAGTGTTTCTTTTGAACCAAAGCTCAGATTCGAACAACAAACACATATTAGTAGTGTCCTTAGTCGGGAAAGCTAAAAAAACACTCCATTTTGTGATCTGGTGTTTCCCTGGGGAGTTACAGCAAAGTGTATCTTAGAAATGGCAGAAAAACTCAATTCAACCAGAAAGTGTTTCTTTTGAACCAAAGCTCAGATTCGAACAACAAACACATATTAGTAGTGTCCTTAGTCGGGAAAGCTAAAAAAACACTCCATTTTGTGATCTGGTGTTTCCCTGGGGAGTTACAGCAAAGTGTATCTTAGAAATGGCAGAAAAACTCAATTCAACCAGAACCTGTTTCTTTTGAACCAAAGCTCAGATTCGAACAACAAACACATATTAGTAGTGTCCTTAGTCGGGAAAGCTAAAAAAACACTCCATTTTGTGATCTGGTGTTTCCCTGAGGAGTTACAGCAAAGTGTATCTTAGAAATGGCAGAAAAACTCAATTCAACCAGAAAGTGTTTCTTTTGAACCAAAGCTCAGATTCGAACAACAAACACATATTAGTAGTGTCCTTAGTCGGGAAAGCTAAAAAAACACTCCATTTTGTGATCTGGTGTTTCCCTGGGGAGTTACAGCAAAGTGTATCTTAGAAATGGCAGAAAAACTCAATTCAACCAGAAAGTGTTTCTTTTGAACCAAAGCTCAAATTCGAACAACAAACACATATTAGTAGTGTCCTGAGTCGGGAAAGCTAAAAAAAGACTCCATTTTGTGATCTGGTGTTTCCCTGGGGAGTTACAGCAAAGTGTATCTTAGAAATGGCAGAAAAACTCAATTCAACCAGAAAGTGTTTCTTTTGAACCAAAGCTCAGATTCGAACAACAAACACATATTAGTAGTGTCCTTAGTCGGGAAAGCTAAAAAAACACTCCATTTTGTGATCTGGTGTTTCCCTGGGGAGTTACAGCAAAGTGTATCTTAGAAATGGCAGAAAAACTCAATTCAACCAGAACCTGTTTCTTTTGAACCAAAGCTCAGATTCGAACAACAAACACATATTAGTAGTGTCCTTAGTCGGGAAAGCTAAAAAAACACTCCATTTTGTGATCTGGTGTTTCCCTGAGGAGTTACAGCAAAGTGTATCTCAAATTGGCAAAAGAACTCAATTCAATCAGAAAGTGTTTCTTTCGAACCAAAGCTCAAATTCGAACAGCAAACACATATTAGTAGTGTCCTTAGTCGGGAAAGCTAAAGAAAAACTCCATTTTGTGATCTGGTGTTTCCCTGGGGAGTTACAGCAAAGTGTATCTTAGAAATGGCAGAAAAACTCAATTCAACCAGAAAGTGTTTCTTTTGAACCAAAGCTCAGATTCGAACAACAAACACATATTAGTAGTGTCCTTAGTCGGGAAAGCTAAAAAAACACTCCATTTTGTGATCTGGTGTTTCCCTGGGGAGTTACAGCAAAGTGTATATCAAATTGGCAAAAGAACTCAATTCAACCAGAAAGTGTTTCTTTTGAACCAAAGCTCAAATTCGAACAACAAACACATATTAGTAGTGTCCTGAGTCGGGAAAGCTAAAAAAAACACTCCATTTTGTGATCTGGTGTTTCCCTGGGGAGTTACAGTAAAGTGTATATCAAATTGGCAAAAGAACTCAATTCAACCAGAAAGTGTTTCTTTTGAACCAAAGCTCAGATTCGAACAACAAACACATATTAGTAGTGTCCTTAGTCGGGAAAGCTAAAAAAACACTCCATTTTGTGATCTGGTGTTTCCCTGGGGAGTTACAGCAAAGTGTATCTTAGAAATGGCAGAAAAACTCAATTCAACCAGAAAGTGTTTCTTTTGAACCAAAGCTCAGATTCGAACAACAAACACATATTAGTAGTGTCCTTAGTCGGGAAAGCTAAAAAAACACTCCATTTTGTGATCTGGTGTTTCCCTGGGGAGTTACAGCAAAGTGTATCTTAGAAATGGCAGAAAAACTCAATTCAACCAGAACCTGTTTCTTTTGAACCAAAGCTCAGATTCGAACAACAAACACATATTAGTAGTGTCCTTAGTCGGGAAAGCTAAAAAAACACTCCATTTTGTGATCTGGTGTTTCCCTGAGGAGTTACAGCAAAGTGTTTCTTAGAAATGGCAGAAAAACTCAATTCAACCAGAAAGTGTTTCTTTTGAACCAAAGCTCAGATTCGAACAACAAACACATATTAGTAGTGTCCTTAGTCGGGAAAGCTAAAAAAACACTCCATTTTGTGATCTGGTGTTTCCCTGGGGAGTTACAGCAAAGTGTATCTTAGAAATGGCAGAAAAACTCAATTCAACCAGAACGTGTTTCTTTTGAACTAAAGCTCAGATTCGAACAAGAAACACATATTAGTAGTGTCCTTAGTCGGGAAAGCTAAAAAAACACTCCATTTTGTGATCTGGTGTTTCCCTGGGGAGTTACAGCAAAGTGTATCTTAGAAATGGCAGAAAAACTCAATTCAACCAGAACCTGTTTCTTTTGAACTAAAGCTCAGATTCGAACAACAAACACATATTAGTAGTGTCCTGAGTCGGGAAAGCTAAAAAAACACTCCATTTTGTGATCTGGTGTTTCCCTGGGGAGTTACAGTAAAGTGTATATCAAATTGGCAAAAGAACTCAATTCAACCAGAAAGTGTTTCTTTTGAACCAAAGCTCAAATTCGAACAACAAACACATATTAGTAGTGTCCTTAGTCGGGAAAGCTAAAAAAACACTCCATTTTGTGATCTGGTGTTTCCCTGGGGAGTTACAGCAAAGTGTATCTTAGAAATGGCAGAAAAACTCAATTCAACCAGAACGTGTTTCTTTTGAACCAAAGCTCAGATTCGAACAACAAACACATATTAGTAGTGTCCTGAGTCGGGAAAGCTAAAAAAACACTCCATTTTGTGATCTGGTGTTTCCCTGGGGAGTTACAGCAAAGTGTATATCAAATTGGCAAAAGAACTCAATTCAACCAGAAAGTGTTTCTTTTGAACCAAAGCTCAAATTCGAACAACAAACACATATTAGTAGTGTCCTGAGTCGGGAAAGCTAAAAAAACACTCCATTTTGTGATCTGGTGTTTCCCTGGGGAGTTACAGTAAATTGTATATCAAATTGGCAAAAGAACTCAATTCAACCAGAACCTGTTTCTTTTGAACTAAAGCTCAGATTCGAACAACAAACACATATTAGTAGTGTCCTGAGTCGGGAAAGCTAAAAAAACACTCCATTTTGTGATCTGGTGTTTCCCGGGGGAGTTACAGTAAAGTGTATATCAAATTGGCAAAAGAACTCAATTCAACCAGAAAGTGTTTCTTTTCAACCAAAGCTCAGATTCGAACAACAAACACATATTAGTAGTGTCCTGATTCGGGAAAGCTAAAAAAACACTCCATTTTGTGATCTGGTGTTTCCCTGGGGAGTTACAGCAATGTATATCTTAGAAATGGCAGAAAAACTCAATTCAACCAGAACGTGTTTCTTTTCAACCAAAGCTCAGATTCGAACAACAAACACATATTAGTAGTGTCCTGATTCGGGAAAGCTAAAAAAACACTCCATTTTGTGATCTGGTGTTTCCCTGGGGAGTTACAGCAAAGTGTATCTCAAATTGGCAAAAGAACTCAATTCAATCAGAAAGTGTTTCTTTCGAACCAAAGCTCAAATTCGAACAGCAAACACATATTAGTAGTGTCCTTAGTCGGGAAAGCTAAAGAAAAACTCCATTTTGTGATCTGGTGTTTCCCTGGGGAGTTACAGCAAAGTGTATCTTAGAAATGGCAGAAAAACTCAATTCAACCAGAAAGTGTTTCTTTTGAACCAAAGCTCAGATTCGAACAACAAACACATATTAGTAGTGTCCTTAGTCGGGAAAGCTAAAAAAACACTCCATTTTGTGATCTGGTGTTTCCCTGAGGAGTTACAGCAAAGTGTATCTTAGAAATGGCAGAAAAACTCAATTCAACCAGAAAGTGTTTCTTTTGAACCAAAGCTCAGATTCGAACAACAAACACATATTAGTAGTGTCCTGATTCGGGAAAGCTAAAAAAACACTCCATTTTGTGATCTGGTGTTTCCCTGGGGAGTTACAGTAAAGTGTATATCAAATTGGCAAAAGAACTCAATTCAACCAGAAAGTGTTTCTTTTGAACCAAAGCTCAAATTCGAACAACAAACACATATTAGTAGTGTCCTGAGTCGGGAAAGCTAAAAAAACTCTCCATTTTGTGATCTGGTGTTCCCTGGGGAGTTACAGCAAAGTGTATCTCAAATTGGCAAAAGAACTCAATTCAATCAGAAAGTGTTTCTTTTGAACCAAAGCTCAAATTCGAACAGCAAACACATATTAGTAGTGTCCTTAGTCGGGAAAGCTAAAGAAAAACTCCATTTTGTGATCTGGTGTTTCCCTGGGGAGTTACAGCAATGTATATCTTAGAAATGGCAGAAAAACTCAATTCAACCAGAACGTGTTTTTTTTCAACCAAAGCTCAGATTCGAACAACAAACACATATTAGTAGTGTCCTTAGTCGGGAAAGCTAAAAAAACACTCCATTTTGTGATCTGGTGTTTCCCTGGGGAGTTACAGCAAAGTGTATCTCAAATTGGCAAAAGAACTCAATTCAATCAGAAAGTGTTTCTTTTGAACCAAAGCTCAAATTCGAACAGCAAACACATATTAGTAGTGTCCTTAGTCGGGAAAGCTAAAGAAAAACTCCATTTTGTGATCTGGTGTTTCCCTGGGGAGTTACAGCAATGTATATCTTAGAAATAGCAGAAAAACTCAATTCAACCAGAACGTGTTTTTTTTCAACCAAAGCTCAGATTCGAACAACAAACACATATTAGTAGTGTCCTTAGTCGGGAAAGCTAAAAAAAACACTCCATTTTGTGATCTGGTGTTTCCCTGGGGAGTTACAGTAAAGTGTATATCAAATTGGCAAAAGAACTCAATTCAACCCGAAAGTGTTTCTTTCGAACCAAAGCTCAGATTCGAACAACAAACACATATTAGTAGTGTCCTTAGTCGGGAAAGCTAAAAAAACACTCCATTTTGTGATCTGGTGTTTCCCTGAGGAGTTACAGCAAAGTGTATCTTAGAAATGGCAGAAAAACTCAATTCAACCAGAAAGTGTTTCTTTTGAACCAAAGCTCAGATTCGAACAACAAACACATATTAGTAGTGTCCTGAGTCGGGAAAGCTAAAAAAACACTCCATTTTGTGATCTGGTGTTTCCCTGGGGAGTTACAGCAAAGTGTATATCAAATTGGCAAAAGAACTCAATTCAACCAGAAAGTGTTTCTTTTGAACCAAAGCTCAAATTCGAACAACAAACACATATTAGTAGTGTCCTGAGTCGGGAAAGCTAAAAAAACACTCCATTTTGTGATCTGGTGTTTCCCTGGGGAGTTACAGTAAAGTGTATATCAAATTGGCAAAAGAACTCAATTCAACCAGAAAGTGTTTCTTTTGAACCAAAGCTCAGATTCGAACAACAAACACATATTAGTAGTGTCCTTAGTCGGGAAAGCTAAAAAAACACTCCATTTTGTGATCTGGTGTTTCCCAGGGGAGTTACAGCAAAGTGTATCTTAGAAATGGCAGAAAAACTCAATTCAACCAGAAAGTGTTTCTTTTGAACCAAAGCTCAGATTCGAACAACAAACACATATTAGTAGTGTCCTTAGTCGGGAAAGCTAAAAAAACACTCCATTTTGTGATCTGGTGTTTCCCTGGGGAGTTACAGCAAAGTGTATCTTAGAAATGGCAGAAAAACTCAATTCAACCAGAACCTGTTTCTTTTGAACCAAAGCTCAGATTCGAACAACAAACACATATTAGTAGTGTCCTTAGTCGGGAAAGCTAAAAAAACACTCCATTTTGTGATCTGGTGTTTCCCTGAGGAGTTACAGCAAAGTGTATCTTAGAAATGGCAGAAAAACTCAATTCAACCAGAAAGTGTTTCTTTTGAACCAAAGCTCAGATTCGAACAACAAACACATATTAGTAGTGTCCTTAGTCGGGAAAGCTAAAAAAACACTCCATTTTGTGATCTGGTGTTTCCCTGGGGAGTTACAGCAAAGTGTATCTTAGAAATGGCAGAAAAACTCAATTCAACCAGAACGTGTTTCTTTTGAACTAAAGCTCAGATTCGAACAAGAAACACATATTAGTAGTGTCCTTAGTCGGGAAAGCTAAAAAAACACTCCATTTTGTGATCTGGTGTTTCCCTGGGGAGTTACAGCAAAGTGTATCTTAGAAATGGCAGAAAAACTCAATTCAACCAGAACCTGTTTCTTTTGAACTAAAGCTCAGATTCGAACAACAAACACATATTAGTAGTGTCCTGAGTCGGGAAAGCTAAAAAAACACTCCATTTTGTGATCTGGTGTTTCCCTGGGGAGTTACAGTAAAGTGTATATCAAATTGGCAAAAGAACTCAATTCAACCAGAAAGTGTTTCTTTTGAACCAAAGCTCAAATTCGAACAACAAACACATATTAGTAGTGTCCTGAGTCGGGAAAGCTAAAAAAACACTCCATTTTGTGATCTGGTGTTTCCCTGAGGAGTTACAGCAAAGTGTATCTTAGAAATGGCAGAAAAACTCAATTCAACCAGAAAGTGTTTCTTTTGAACCAAAGCTCAGATTCGAACAACAAACACATATTAGTAGTGTCCTGAGTCGGGAAAGCTAAAAAAACACTCCATTTTGTGATCTGGTGTTTCCCTGGGGAGTTACAGCAAAGTGTATATCAAATTGGCAAAAGAACTCAATTCAACCAGAAAGTGTTTCTTTTGAACCAAAGCTCAAATTCGAACAACAAACACATATTAGTAGTGTCCTGAGTCGGGAAAGCTAAAAAAACACTCCATTTTGTGATCTGGTGTTTCCCTGGGGAGTTACAGTAAAGTGTATATCAAATTGGCAAAAGAACTCAATTCAACCAGAAAGTGTTTCTTTTGAACCAAAGCTCAGATTCGAACAACAAACACATATTAGTAGTGTCCTTAGTCGGGAAAGCTAAAAAAACACTCCATTTTGTGATCTGGTGTTTCCCAGGGGAGTTACAGCAAAGTGTATCTTAGAAATGGCAGAAAAACTCAATTCAACCAGAAAGTGTTTCTTTTGAACCAAAGCTCAGATTCGAACAACAAACACATATTAGTAGTGTCCTTAGTCGGGAAAGCTAAAAAAACACTCCATTTTGTGATCTGGTGTTTCCCTGGGGAGTTACAGCAAAGTGTATCTTAGAAATGGCAGAAAAACTCAATTCAACCAGAACCTGTTTCTTTTGAACCAAAGATCAGATTCGAACAACAAACACATATTAGTAGTGTCCTTAGTCGGGAAAGCTAAAAAAACACTCCATTTTGTGATCTGGTGTTTCCCTGAGGAGTTACAGCAAAGTGTATCTTAGAAATGGCAGAAAAACTCAATTCAACCAGAAAGTGTTTCTTTTGAACCAAAGCTCAGATTCGAACAACAAACACATATTAGTAGTGTCCTTAGTCGGGAAAGCTAAAAAAACACTCCATTTTGTGATCTGGTGTTTCCCTGGGGAGTTACAGCAAAGTGTATCTTAGAAATGGCAGAAAAACTCAATTCAACCAGAACGTGTTTCTTTTGAACTAAAGCTCAGATTCGAACAAGAAACACATATTAGTAGTGTCCTTAGTCGGGAAAGCTAAAAAAACACTCCATTTTGTGATCTGGTGTTTCCCTGGGGAGTTACAGCAAAGTGTATCTTAGAAATGGCAGAAAAACTCAATTCAACCAGAACCTGTTTCTTTTGAACTAAAGCTCAGATTCGAACAACAAACACATATTAGTAGTGTCCTGAGTCGGGAAAGCTAAAAAAACACTCCATTTTGTGATCTGGTGTTTCCCTGGGGAGTTACAGTAAAGTGTATATCAAATTGGCAAAAGAACTCAATTCAACCAGAAAGTGTTTCTTTTGAACCAAAGCTCAAATTCGAACAACAAACACATATTAGTAGTGTCCTGAGTCGGGAAAGCTAAAAAAAGACTCCATTTTGTGATCTGGTGTTTCCCTGGGGAGTTACAGCAAAGTGTATCTTAGAAATGGCAGAAAAACTCAATTCAACCAGAAAGTGTTTCTTTTGAACCAAAGCTCAGATTCGAACAACAAACACATATTAGTAGTGTCCTTAGTCGGGAAAGCTAAAAAAACACTCCATTTTGTGATCTGGTGTTTCCCTGGGGAGTTACAGCAAAGTGTATCTTAGAAATGGCAGAAAAACTCAATTCAACCAGAACCTGTTTCTTTTGAACCAAAGCTCAGATTCGAACAACAAACACATATTAGTAGTGTCCTGAGTCGGGAAAGCTAAAAAAACACTCCATTTTGTGATCTGGTGTTTCCCTGGGGAGTTACAGCAAAGTGTATATCAAATTGGCAAAAGAACTCAATTCAACCAGAAAGTGTTTCTTTTGAACCAAAGCTCAAATTCGAACAACAAACACATATTAGTAGTGTCCTGAGTCGGGAAAGCTAAAAAAACACTCCATTTTGTGATCTGGTGTTTCCCTGGGGAGTTACAGTAAAGTGTATATCAAATTGGCAAAAGAACTCAATTCAACCAGAACCTGTTTCTTTTGAACTAAAGCTCAGATTCGAACAACAAACACATATTAGTAGTGTCCTGATTCGGGAAAGCTAAAAAAACACTCCATTTTGTGATCTGGTGTTTCCCTGGGGAGTTACAGCAATGTATATCTTAGAAATGGCAGAAAAACTCAATTCAACCAGAACGTGTTTCTTTTCAACCAAAGCTCAGATTCGAACAACAAACACATATTAGTAGTGTCCTGATTCGGGAAAGCTAAAAAAACACTCCATTTTGTGATCTGGTGTTTCCCTGGGGAGTTACAGCAAAGTGTATCTCAAATTGGCAAAAGAACTCAATTCAATCAGAAAGTGTTTCTTTCGAACCAAAGCTCAAATTCGAACAGCAAACACATATTAGTAGTGTCCTTAGTCGGGAAAGCTAAAGAAAAACTCCATTTTGTGATCTGGTGTTTCCCTGGGGAGTTACAGCAAAGTGTATCTTAGAAATGGCAGAAAAACTCAATTCAACCAGAAAGTGTTTCTTTTGAACCAAAGCTCAGATTCGAACAACAAACACATATTAGTAGTGTCCTTAGTCGGGAAAGCTAAAAAAACACTCCATTTTGTGATCTGGTGTTTCCCTGGGGAGTTACAGCAAAGTGTATCTTAGAAATGGCAGAAAAACTCAATTCAACCAGAACCTGTTTCTTTTGAACCAAAGCTCAGATTCGAACAACAAACACATATTAGTAGTGTCCTTAGTCGGGAAAGCTAAAAAAACACTCCATTTTGTGATCTGGTGTTTCCCTGAGGAGTTACAGCAAAGTGTATCTTAGAAATGGCAGAAAAACTCAATTCAACCAGAAAGTGTTTCTTTTGAACCAAAGCTCAGATTCGAACAACAAACACATATTAGTAGTGTCCTTAGTCGGGAAAGCTAAAAAAACACTCCATTTTGTGATCTGGTGTTTCCCTGGGGAGTTACAGCAAAGTGTATCTTAGAAATGGCAGAAAAACTCAATTCAACCAGAAAGTGTTTCTTTTGAACCAAAGCTCAAATTCGAACAACAAACACATATTAGTAGTGTCCTGAGTCGGGAAAGCTAAAAAAAGACTCCATTTTGTGATCTGGTGTTTCCCTGGGGAGTTACAGCAAAGTGTATCTTAGAAATGGCAGAAAAACTCAATTCAACCAGAAAGTGTTTCTTTTGAACCAAAGCTCAGATTCGAACAACAAACACATATTAGTAGTGTCCTTAGTCGGGAAAGCTAAAAAAACACTCCATTTTGTGATCTGGTGTTTCCCTGGGGAGTTACAGCAAAGTGTATCTTAGAAATGGCAGAAAAACTCAATTCAACCAGAACCTGTTTCTTTTGAACCAAAGCTCAGATTCGAACAACAAACACATATTAGTAGTGTCCTTAGTCGGGAAAGCTAAAAAAACACTCCATTTTGTGATCTGGTGTTTCCCTGAGGAGTTACAGCAAAGTGTATCTCAAATTGGCAAAAGAACTCAATTCAATCAGAAAGTGTTTCTTTCGAACCAAAGCTCAAATTCGAACAGCAAACACATATTAGTAGTGTCCTTAGTCGGGAAAGCTAAAGAAAAACTCCATTTTGTGATCTGGTGTTTCCCTGGGGAGTTACAGCAAAGTGTATCTTAGAAATGGCAGAAAAACTCAATTCAACCAGAAAGTGTTTCTTTTGAACCAAAGCTCAGATTCGAACAACAAACACATATTAGTAGTGTCCTTAGTCGGGAAAGCTAAAAAAACACTCCATTTTGTGATCTGGTGTTTCCCTGGGGAGTTACAGCAAAGTGTATATCAAATTGGCAAAAGAACTCAATTCAACCAGAAAGTGTTTCTTTTGAACCAAAGCTCAAATTCGAACAACAAACACATATTAGTAGTGTCCTGAGTCGGGAAAGCTAAAAAAACACTCCATTTTGTGATCTGGTGTTTCCCGGGGGAGTTACAGTAAAGTGTATATCAAATTGGCAAAAGAACTCAATTCAACCAGAAAGTGTTTCTTTTCAACCAAAGCTCAGATTCGAACAACAAACACATATTAGTAGTGTCCTGATTCGGGAAAGCTAAAAAAACACTCCATTTTGTGATCTGGTGTTTCCCTGGGGAGTTACAGCAATGTATATCTTAGAAATGGCAGAAAAACTCAATTCAACCAGAACGTGTTTCTTTTCAACCAAAGCTCAGATTCGAACAACAAACACATATTAGTAGTGTCCTGATTCGGGAAAGCTAAAAAAACACTCCATTTTGTGATCTGGTGTTTCCCTGGGGAGTTACAGCAAAGTGTATCTCAAATTGGCAAAAGAACTCAATTCAATCAGAAAGTGTTTCTTTCGAACCAAAGCTCAAATTCGAACAGCAAACACATATTAGTAGTGTCCTTAGTCGGGAAAGCTAAAGAAAAACTCCATTTTGTGATCTGGTGTTTCCCTGGGGAGTTACAGCAAAGTGTATCTTAGAAATGGCAGAAAAACTCAATTCAACCAGAAAGTGTTTCTTTTGAACCAAAGCTCAGATTCGAACAACAAACACATATTAGTAGTGTCCTTAGTCGGGAAAGCTAAAAAAACACTCCATTTTGTGATCTGGTGTTTCCCTGGGGAGTTACAGCAAAGTGTATCTTAGAAATGGCAGAAAAACTCAATTCAACCAGAACCTGTTTCTTTTGAACCAAAGCTCAGATTCGAACAACAAACACATATTAGTAGTGTCCTTAGTCGGGAAAGCTAAAAAAACACTCCATTTTGTGATCTGGTGTTTCCCTGAGGAGTTACAGCAAAGTGTATCTTAGAAATGGCAGAAAAACTCAATTCAACCAGAAAGTGTTTCTTTTGAACCAAAGCTCAGATTCGAACAACAAACACATATTAGTAGTGTCCTGATTCGGGAAAGCTAAAAAAACACTCCATTTTGTGATCTGGTGTTTCCCTGGGGAGTTACAGTAAAGTGTATATCAAATTGGCAAAAGAACTCAATTCAACCAGAAAGTGTTTCTTTTGAACCAAAGCTCAAATTCGAACAACAAACACATATTAGTAGTGTCCTGAGTCGGGAAAGCTAAAAAAACTCTCCATTTTGTGATCTGGTGTTTCCCTGGGGAGTTACAGCAAAGTGTATCTCAAATTGGCAAAAGAACTCAATTCAATCAGAAAGTGTTTCTTTTGAACCAAAGCTCAAATTCGAACAGCAAACACATATTAGTAGTGTCCTTAGTCGGGAAAGCTAAAGAAAAACTCCATTTTGTGATCTGGTGTTTCCCTGGGGAGTTACAGCAATGTATATCTTAGAAATGGCAGAAAAACTCAATTCAACCAGAACGTGTTTTTTTTCAACCAAAGCTCAGATTCGAACAACAAACACATATTAGTAGTGTCCTTAGTCGGGAAAGCTAAAAAAACACTCCATTTTGTGATCTGGTGTTTCCCTGGGGAGTTACAGCAAAGTGTATCTCAAATTGGCAAAAGAACTCAATTCAATCAGAAAGTGTTTCTTTTGAACCAAAGCTCAAATTCGAACAGCAAACACATATTAGTAGTGTCCTTAGTCGGGAAAGCTAAAGAAAAACTCCATTTTGTGATCTGGTGTTTCCCTGGGGAGTTACAGCAATGTATATCTTAGAAATAGCAGAAAAACTCAATTCAACCAGAACGTGTTTTTTTTCAACCAAAGCTCAGATTCGAACAACAAACACATATTAGTAGTGTCCTTAGTCGGGAAAGCTAAAAAAACACTCCATTTTGTGATCTGGTGTTTCCCTGGGGAGTTACAGTAAAGTGTATATCAAATTGGCAAAAGAACTCAATTCAACCAGAAAGTGTTTCTTTTGAACCAAAGCTCAGATTCGAACAACAAACACATATTAGTAGTGTCCTTAGTCGGGAAAGCTAAAAAAACACTCCATTTTGTGATCTGGTGTTTCCCTGAGGAGTTACAGCAAAGTGTATCTTAGAAATGGCAGAAAAACTCAATTCAACCAGAAAGTGTTTCTTTTGAACCAAAGCTCAGATTCGAACAACAAACACATATTAGTAGTGTCCTGAGTCGGGAAAGCTAAAAAAACACTCCATTTTGTGATCTGGTGTTTCCCTGGGGAGTTACAGCAAAGTGTATATCAAATTGGCAAAAGAACTCAATTCAACCAGAAAGTGTTTCTTTTGAACCAAAGCTCAAATTCGAACAACAAACACATATTAGTAGTGTCCTGAGTCGGGAAAGCTAAAAAAACACTCCATTTTGTGATCTGGTGTTTCCCTGGGGAGTTACAGTAAAGTGTATATCAAATTGGCAAAAGAACTCAATTCAACCAGAAAGTGTTTCTTTTGAACCAAAGCTCAGATTCGAACAACAAACACATATTAGTAGTGTCCTTAGTCGGGAAAGCTAAAAAAACACTCCATTTTGTGATCTGGTGTTTCCCTGGGGAGTTACAGCAAAGTGTATCTTAGAAATGGCAGAAAAACTCAATTCAACCAGAAAGTGTTTCTTTTGAACCAAAGCTCAGATTCGAACAACAAACACATATTAGTAGTGTCCTTAGTCGGGAAAGCTAAAAAAACACTCCATTTTGTGATCTGGTGTTTCCCTGGGGAGTTACAGCAAAGTGTATCTTAGAAATGGCAGAAAAACTCAATTCAACCAGAACCTGTTTCTTTTGAACCAAAGCTCAGATTCGAACAACAAACACATATTAGTAGTGTCCTTAGTCGGGAAAGCTAAAAAAAACACTCCATTTTGTGATCTGGTGTTTCCCTGAGGAGTTACAGCAAAGTGTATCTTAGAAATGGCAGAAAAACTCAATTCAACCAGAAAGTGTTTCTTTTGAACTAAAGCTCAGATTCGAACAAGAAACACATATTAGTAGTGTCCTTAGTCGGGAAAGCTAAAAAAACACTCCATTTTGTGATCTGGTGTTTCCCTGGGGAGTTACAGCAAAGTGTATCTTAGAAATGGCAGAAAAACTCAATTCAACCAGAACCTGTTTCTTTTGAACTAAAGCTCAGATTCGAACAAGAAACACATATTAGTAGTGTCCTTAGTCGGGAAAGCTAAAAAAAACACTCCATTTTGTGATCTGGTGTTTCCCTGGGGAGTTACAGCAAAGTGTATCAGAAATGGCAGAAAAACTCAATTCAACCAGAACCTGTTTCTTTTGAACTAAAGCTCAGATTCGAACAACAAACACATATTAGTAGTGTCCTGAGTCGGGAAAGCTAAAAAAACACTCCATTTTGTGATCTGGTGTTTCCCTGGGGAGTTACAGTAAAGTGTATATCAAATTGGCAAAAGAACTCAATTCAACCAGAAAGTGTTTCTTTTGAACCAAAGCTCAAATTCGAACAACAAACACATATTAGTAGTGTCCTGAGTCGGGAAAGCTAAAAAAAGACTCCATTTTGTGATCTGGTGTTTCCCTGGGGAGTTACAGCAAAGTGTATCTTAGAAATGGCAGAAAAACTCAATTCAACCAGAAAGTGTTTCTTTTGAACCAAAGCTCAGATTCGAACAACAAACACATATTAGTAGTGTCCTTAGTCGGGAAAGCTAAAAAAACACTCCATTTTGTGATCTGGTGTTTCCCTGGGGAGTTACAGCAAAGTGTATCTTAGAAATGGCAGAAAAACTCAATTCAACCAGAACCTGTTTCTTTTGAACCAAAGCTCAGATTCGAACAACAAACACATATTAGTAGTGTCCTGAGTCGGGAAAGCTAAAAAAACACTCCATTTTGTGATCTGGTGTTTCCCTGGGGAGTTACAGCAAAGTGTATATCAAATTGGCAAAAGAACTCAATTCAACCAGAAAGTGTTTCTTTTGAACCAAAGCTCAAATTCGAACAACAAACACATATATTAGTAGTGTCCTGAGTCGGGAAAGCTAAAAAAACACTCCATTTTGTGATCTGGTGTTTCCCTGGGGAGTTACAGTAAAGTGTATATCAAATTGGCAAAAGAACTCAATTCAACCAGAACCTGTTTCTTTTGAACTAAAGCTCAGATTCGAACAACAAACACATATTAGTAGTGTCCTGAGTCGGGATAGCTAAAAAAACACTCCATTTTGTGATCTGGTGTTTCCCGGGGGAGTTACAGTAAAGTGTATATCAAATTGGCAAAAGAACTCAATTCAACCAGAAAGTGTTTCTTTTCAACCAAAGCTCAGATTCGAACAACAAACACATATTAGTAGTGTCCTGATTCGGGAAAGCTAAAAAAACACTCCATTTTGTGATCTGGTGTTTCCCTGGGGAGTTACAGCAATGTATATCTTAGAAATGGCAGAAAAACTCAATTCAACCAGAACGTGTTTCTTTTCAACCAAAGCTCAGATTCGAACAACAAACACATATTAGTAGTGTCCTGATTCGGGAAAGCTAAAAAAACACTCCATTTTGTGATCTGGTGTTTCCCTGGGGAGTTACAGCAAAGTGTATCTCAAATTGGCAAAAGAACTCATTTCAATCAGAAAGTGTTTCTTTCGAACCAAAGCTCAAATTCGAACAGCAAACACATATTAGTAGTGTCCTTAGTCGGGAAAGCTAAAGAAAAACTCCATTTTGTGATCTGGTGTTTCCCTGGGGAGTTACAGCAAAGTGTATCTTAGAAATGGCAGAAAAACTCAATTCAACCAGAAAGTGTTTCTTTTGAACCAAAGCTCAGATTCGAACAACAAACACATATTAGTAGTGTCCTTAGTCGGGAAAGCTAAAAAAACACTCCATTTTGTGATCTGGTGTTTCCCTGGGGAGTTACAGCAAAGTGTATCTTAGAAATGGCAGAAAAACTCAATTCAACCAGAACCTGTTTCTTTTGAACCAAAGCTCAGATTCGAACAACAAACACATATTAGTAGTGTCCTTAGTCGGGAAAGCTAAAAAAACACTCCATTTTGTGATCTGGTGTTTCCCTGAGGAGTTACAGCAAAGTGTATCTTAGAAATGGCAGAAAAACTCAATTCAACCAGAAAGTGTTTCTTTTGAACCAAAGCTCAGATTCGAACAACAAACACATATTAGTAGTGTCCTTAGTCGGGAAAGCTAAAAAAACACTCCATTTTGTGATCTGGTGTTTCCCTGGGGAGTTACAGCAAAGTGTATCTTAGAAATGGCAGAAAAACTCAATTCAACCAGAAAGTGTTTCTTTTGAACCAAAGCTCAAATTCGAACAACAAACACATATTAGTAGTGTCCTGAGTCGGGAAAGCTAAAAAAAGACTCCATTTTGTGATCTGGTGTTTCCCTGGGGAGTTACAGCAAAGTGTATCTTAGAAATGGCAGAAAAACTCAATTCAACCAGAAAGTGTTTCTTTTGAACCAAAGCTCAGATTCGAACAACAAACACATATTAGTAGTGTCCTTAGTCGGGAAAGCTAAAAAAACACTCCATTTTGTGATCTGGTGTTTCCCTGGGGAGTTACAGCAAAGTGTATCTTAGAAATGGCAGAAAAACTCAATTCAACCAGAACCTGTTTCTTTTGAACCAAAGCTCAGATTCGAACAACAAACACATATTAGTAGTGTCCTTAGTCGGGAAAGCTAAAAAAACACTCCATTTTGTGATCTGGTGTTTCCCTGAGGAGTTACAGCAAAGTGTATCTCAAATTGGCAAAAGAACTCAATTCAATCAGAAAGTGTTTCTTTCGAACCAAAGCTCAAATTCGAACAGCAAACACATATTAGTAGTGTCCTTAGTCGGGAAAGCTAAAGAAAAACTCCATTTTGTGATCTGGTGTTTCCCTGGGGAGTTACAGCAAAGTGTATCTTAGAAATGGCAGAAAAACTCAATTCAACCAGAAAGTGTTTCTTTTGAACCAAAGCTCAGATTCGAACAACAAACACATATTAGTAGTGTCCTTAGTCGGGAAAGCTAAAAAAACACTCCATTTTGTGATCTGGTGTTTCCCTGGGGAGTTACAGCAAAGTGTATATCAAATTGGCAAAAGAACTCAATTCAACCAGAAAGTGTTTCTTTTGAACCAAAGCTCAAATTCGAACAACAAACACATATTAGTAGTGTCCTGAGTCGGGAAAGCTAAAAAAACACTCCATTTTGTGATCTGGTGTTTCCCTGGGGAGTTACCGTAAAGTGTATATCAAATTGGCAAAAGAACTCAATTCAACCAGAAAGTGTTTCTTTTGAACCAAAGCTCAGATTCGAACAACAAACACATATTAGTAGTGTCCTTAGTCGGGAAAGCTAAAAAAACACTCCATTTTGTGATCTGGTGTTTCCCTGGGGAGTTACAGCAAAGTGTATCTTAGAAATGGCAGAAAAACTCAATTCAACCAGAAAGTGTTTCTTTTGAACCAAAGCTCAGATTCGAACAACAAACACATATTAGTAGTGTCCTTAGTCGGGAAAGCTAAAAAAACACTCCATTTTGTGATCTGGTGTTTCCCTGGGGAGTTACAGCAAAGTGTATCTTAGAAATGGCAGAAAAACTCAATTCAACCAGAACCTGTTTCTTTTGAACCAAAGCTCAGATTCGAACAACAAACACATATTAGTAGTGTCCTTAGTCGGGAAAGCTAAAAAACACTCCATTTTGTGATCTGGTGTTTCCCTGAGGAGTTACAGCAAAGTGTTTCTTAGAAATGGCAGAAAAACTCAATTCAACCAGAAAGTGTTTCTTTTGAACCAAAGCTCAGATTCGAACAACAAACACATATTAGTAGTGTCCTTAGTCGGGAAAGCTAAAAAAACACTCCATTTTGTGATCTGGTGTTTCCCTGGGGAGTTACAGCAAAGTGTATCTTAGAAATGGCAGAAAAACTCAATTCAACCAGAACGTGTTTCTTTTGAACTAAAGCTCAGATTCGAACAAGAAACACATATTAGTAGTGTCCTTAGTCGGGAAAGCTAAAAAAACACTCCATTTTGTGATCTGGTGTTTCCCTGGGGAGTTACAGCAAAGTGTATCTTAGAAATGGCAGAAAAACTCAATTCAACCAGAACCTGTTTCTTTTGAACTAAAGCTCAGATTCGAACAACAAACACATATTAGTAGTGTCCTGAGTCGGGAAAGCTAAAAAAACACTCCATTTTGTGATCTGGTGTTTCCCTGGGGAGTTACAGTAAAGTGTATATCAAATTGGCAAAAGAACTCAATTCAACCAGAAAGTGTTTCTTTTGAACCAAAGCTCAAATTCGAACAACAAACACATATTAGTAGTGTCCTTAGTCGGGAAAGCTAAAAAAACACTCCATTTTGTGATCTGGTGTTTCCCTGGGGAGTTACAGCAAAGTGTATCTTAGAAATGGCAGAAAAACTCAATTCAACCAGAACGTGTTTCTTTTGAACCAAAGCTCAGATTCGAACAACAAACACATATTAGTAGTGTCCTGAGTCGGGAAAGCTAAAAAAACACTCCATTTTGTGATCTGGTGTTTCCCTGGGGAGTTACAGCAAAGTGTATATCAAATTGGCAAAAGAACTCAATTCAACCAGAAAGTGTTTCTTTTGAACCAAAGCTCAAATTCGAACAACAAACACATATTAGTAGTGTCCTGAGTCGGGAAAGCTAAAAAAACACTCCATTTTGTGATCTGGTGTTTCCCTGGGGAGTTACAGTAAAGTGTATATCAAATTGGCAAAAGAACTCAATTCAACCAGAACCTGTTTCTTTTGAACTAAAGCTCAGATTCGAACAACAAACACATATTAGTAGTGTCCTGAGTCGGGAAAGCTAAAAAAACACTCCATTTTGTGATCTGGTGTTTCCCGGGGGAGTTACAGTAAAGTGTATATCAAATTGGCAAAAGAACTCAATTCAACCAGAAAGTGTTTCTTTTCAACCAAAGCTCAGATTCGAACAACAAACACATATTAGTAGTGTCCTGATTCGGGAAAGCTAAAAAAACACTCCATTTTGTGATCTGGTGTTTCCCTGGGGAGTTACAGCAATGTATATCTTAGAAATGGCAGAAAAACTCAATTCAACCAGAACGTGTTTCTTTTCAACCAAAGCTCAGATTCGAACAACAAACACATATTAGTAGTGTCCTGATTCGGGAAAGCTAAAAAAACACTCCATTTTGTGATCTGGTGTTTCCCTGGGGAGTTACAGCAAAGTGTATCTCAAATTGGCAAAAGAACTCAATTCAATCAGAAAGTGTTTCTTTCGAACCAAAGCTCAAATTCGAACAGCAAACACATATTAGTAGTGTCCTTAGTCGGGAAAGCTAAAGAAAAACTCCATTTTGTGATCTGGTGTTTCCCTGGGGAGTTACAGCAAAGTGTATCTTAGAAATGGCAGAAAAACTCAATTCAACCAGAAAGTGTTTCTTTTGAACCAAAGCTCAGATTCGAACAACAAACACATATTAGTAGTGTCCTTAGTCGGGAAAGCTAAAAAAACACTCCATTTTGTGATCTGGTGTTTCCCTGGGGAGTTACAGCAAAGTGTATCTTAGAAATGGCAGAAAAACTCAATTCAACCAGAACCTGTTTCTTTTGAACCAAAGCTCAGATTCGAACAACAAACACATATTAGTAGTGTCCTTAGTCGGGAAAGCTAAAAAAACACTCCATTTTGTGATCTGGTGTTTCCCTGAGGAGTTACAGCAAAGTGTATCTTAGAAATGGCAGAAAAACTCAATTCAACCAGAAAGTGTTTCTTTTGAACCAAAGCTCAGATTCGAACAACAAACACATATTAGTAGTGTCCTTGGTTCGGGAAAGCTAAAAAAACACTCCATTTTGTGATCTGGTGTTTCCCTGGGGAGTTACAGTAAAGTGTATATCAAATTGGCAAAAGAACTCAATTCAACCAGAAAGTGTTTCTTTTGAACCAAAGCTCAAATTCGAACAACAAACACATATTAGTAGTGTCCTGAGTC
>NW_028261446.1:0-35000 GCF_051295495.1 Thamnophis sirtalis
AGGCTGAGGGAGGGAGGACAAGAGGTTGGTAGGTAGGTGGGGAGGAAAGAAGGAAGGAAGGAAAGAAGGAAGGAAGGAAGATGAAGACTGAGAGAGGGAGGGAGAGCAAGAGGTAGGATGGTATGTAGGTGAGGAAGGAAGGGTGATGAAGGGAAGGAGGGAAGGAAGGAAGATGAAGGCTGAGGGAGGGAGGGAGGACAAGAGATAGGTAGGTAGGTAGGTGAGGAAAGAAGGAAGGAAGGAAGGAAAGAAAGAAGGAAGGAAAGAAGGAAGGAAGGAAAGAAGGAAGGAAGATGAAGACTGAGAGAGGGAGGGAGGACAAGAGATAGGTAGGTAGGTGAGGAAAGAAGGAAGGAAAGAAAGAAGGAAGGAAGGAAAGAAGGAAGAAAGATGAAGGCTGAGGGAGGGAGGGAAGGAGGGAGGGAGGCATTACTCTCTTACAGATGAAAGTGCTCAATCGTATACATTCATGAAAAGCGAAGGCATCCCTGGGTCGCAGCTGATGGGAGGGAGGAAACCCAGGAGTCTGGGGCTTTGCTGGAAGAACCATCAGTAAACAGCTCATCCTCGCCCAGACACACATTCACACCCCAGCAGGTTTTCGCCTGTAAATGTAACAGCCCCAAAGCCAAGGTGGCCGAACCGCAGGAGCTAAGAGAAGATAAAAAGCCTCCAATCCATTTAATCTCTGGTTTTAAAAAAAAGGGGAGAGCGAGAAAGAAAGAAAATCCTTTGGCAGCTTAGCGCAAGAGATCGATGAGCAGAAATGGAAGGCATATGATTTCCAAAGAGCGACACGGCTAGTGGCAGCAGGGGTGTGTATGTGTCTGTGTGTCTATGTGGCTTCGGCAGAAGGAATTCAAACGATTAGGCGGTAGAATCGCCGGCCCATTCAGAGCCACAGGCATCAAAGGAAGCCAAGGGGCTGCTCTCCCTCTGCCACTTTTTGTCCCTGGGTTCTTACAAAAACAACACAGCCCTCGCCCGTATCAGTAGAGGGATAACATCACAGATCACAGGAGGTGTTGGCACCACCACTCAGTGCTGCCCTAATGAGGCACACATGGAACACTGCATCCAGTTCTGGTCACCACAGCACAAAGCAGAATTGTTAGTTACGAAGTCGTCTCTGACCCATCACGACCCCATGGACCACGTTCCTCAGGCCTTCCTGTCCTCCACCATCCTCTGGAGTCCATTGAAGCTCACGCCTGCTGCTTCGGTGACTCCACCCGGCCACCTCCTTCTCTGCCGTCCCCTTCTTCTTCTTTGCTCTCCATCGTTCCCAGCATCTTCTCCAGATAGTCCTTCTTCCTTCTCATCAGGTGGCCAAAATCTTTGAGTTTCCTCTTCAGGATCTGGCCTTCTAAAGAGCAGCCAGGGTTGATCTCCTCTAGGACTGACCGGTTGGATGGCCTTGCAGTCCAAGGGACTCAATGCAGGAGTCTTCTCCAGCCCCAGAGTTCAAAGGCCTCCATTCTTTGGCGCTCAACCTTCCTTATGGTCCAAACTTCACAGCCATTTTCTCATTTAAACAAGGTAAATCCTGTCTTTTAAATGGATTGGCTTATTCCTAAAATGATTGTGGCTGACCTAATGCATTAGTTAGTTAATCTATAGGAGCCTCGATTAACATGCCTGATGTAAAAACAACAAAGCTAATTACAGGTGGGAGGTGGGTAGATGGGCCTACCATGCTTGCAATGGCCAGATTGATTAATAGTGTATAAAGGCAGGTATCTCTTTAATGGTTTTTACACTCTGTCAATGTTAGCAGTGGCTAATGAAAGCTAAGTGAGCAATATATTTTAAAGTTCCAGAGATTGCAATTCTGTTTCTTCTTTTAGATACGTATATAAATATATATGCCTCCTGCACCTCAAAAATAATAAGACCTCCCCCAGAATAAGGCCAAGTGCTTATTTCAGGGGGTCAAAAGAAAATAAGACCCTGTCTTATTTGGGGGGGGAAATAAGTGCTATAGAAGTCAACGAAGGAAGGAGGGAAGGAAGGAGAGTAGGAGAGAAGAAACGAGGGAAGGAAAGAGGGAGGGAGGGAAGAAGAAGTAGGACCGTTGTAAGATAAGATGGATCTATGGGATGGTGAGAAAGCAATCTTCAAGTATATTGTCAACTGTAGGGAAAAAATTGTTATAAATACATATTATTAATAACAGTTATGAGATCATATAATTGTGAATGTATATATGAAATTGATAAAATAAAAAAATTGGGGGGGGGGGGAAAAGAAGCCAGCGCATACAAGGAAACCATATAAATACCTGGAGTTTTCTCACAATGTTTTCCAAGCACTTTTAGTTTCTCAACCAAGCCAAGTCCCCAAGGGGGAGAAGAGAAATCGAACTATGATCTCAATACTTTGTGGCAACGTGCTGGTATTGTCATCTGCAAGAATTTATTTTTGAAGCGGGGGGAGGGATTCTTCAGAGGAACCACGAGGGTTAGCACGCTCCACTATTGGAAACAGATGCCAGCACCACCCCCAAAATTATCTGGGAGACACGTGTGAGAAGGGTTAGTTAGCTCTTTGGGAACAGACACATTTCCTACATTCCAAGAATGTCCTTGGTGGGGCTAGCTAGCTCCCTCCTTATTTGTAAGGCTTCTCCTCACAAATGTTCTCCAGATGTTCTTCAAGGCCAAGAGGATAGAGCATGTAATTTCAGAAGTGGGCCGGGAGTGTCCCATTGGTCCTGGAGCGCGCGCCTCCATCCCAGCATGGAGGAGACTGTGGGCATGGCTTCTCCTCTGTGGAGCCCACCATGAACCAGCCTGTGAGTTCACTCCGCTTGAATCCTTTTCTTGGCAGATCTGAAAACTCGGTCTAGGGAAATGGCAGGATGAGTCACTCACGCCTCCCTGGGTTAAATATAAACCCTAATTGGTCCCAGGTTGGTTTTTTAGCAATTTCAGCAATCTGGATGGAGGGATCCTGCCTCAAATAACCCACGTGGCTGTTTTGCATTTGCATTTCCCTGGCTCTAGTTGGCATTGGCTGAAGCTTTTTTTTTTTGTGACCCACGGAGCTAAATTCACGGCCTTCTTTTGCAAGCGATGCCTTAGCACCAAATTAAACCGTAATTAGACCCCGTGAGCCTTTGCTGATTGCATCTCTCGCTTGGCATTCCCGCCCTCAACCCGTTGATTGTTCCTGTACCTGATGAAAAGCAAAAAAATATATATCAAAAACCACTCTGCTCCATCCCACCCACTCACCCTTTCCTTGGAAGGTGAGCATTATCTTCAAAATGCAATTCTTTGCATTTTTCTGATTGGCAGATGCTTTGGAAGAAAGTATGTTGTGCAGACATGTCTCCAACCCAAAAGAGGGTTTTTGAAGGCTGCAAATTCACAGCACAAAAGCTGTTTTAGTTCTAAGACTAGGACCCATTTCCTTTTCTGAGCACCAAGGAACCCACAAGAGAACATGGTTTGTTTGTTTTTTTAAAAGCAAAAATGGTGGGTTTCGCCAAAAGCACAATATTAGGATGTTCACCAGTGGTGGGTTTCAAAAATTGTTGGAACCTACTCTGTGGGTGTGGCCTCCTTTGTGGGAGTGGCTTGCCACCCATGTGACCGGATGGGAGTGGTTTGCTGCCCATGTGACCGGATGGGAGTGGCTTGCTGCCCATGTGACCGGATGGGAGTGGCTTGCTGCCCATGTGACCGGATGGGAGTGGCTTGCCGCCCATGTGACCGGATATGAAATTATGAATTAGTACTTAGGTCAGTCCAAGTAGCTATTCAGAAGTTAGTGGTCAGAAGCAATCGTAAAGCAAGATATGGAATTAAAACCAGAAATATTTTGTTGGCTATTTGAAAGGGAGTATAATATATATTTAATTTTACACATGTTAGCAGCTGCTGGAATTGTGTTTGCACAACAGTGGAAAAGCAGAGATACGTAAATGAATAAATGTTACAATGTGCAGGAATAAATAAATTGACAATTAAAATCAAGAAGGCTTTGAATACTTTTTCATGTGGGATTGGTTTTAGCAATTGTCAACTAATGGAAACAGAAATTAGAAATCCAAAAGTATGAAAGAAAACACCAATTATGTAAGGAAAGGTCCCTAAAATGTATAAGGAAATATTACTAGATCATTACTAATGTGTAGATAACTGCGGGACATTACACACACAGCCAGTGGTGGGTTTCAAAAATTTTTGGAACCTCTTCTGTAGGTGTGGCCTGCTTTCCAGGTCCACTGGTGGAACCTCTTCTAACCGGTTCGGTAGATTTGACGAACCGGTTCTACCGAATAGGTGCGAACTGGTAGGAACCCACCTCTGATGTTCACCAAGTTAATACCAATGACCCATTGAGGAAAATATTAGTTAGGTCACATCTGAATATAGATTTACCCAATTTCACATTTTTTAAATCAGTTCAGGAACCAAAGCTAAATTACCCTTGAAAATTGTGCTAAATTTTCCATGCAGCTCACCAAAGGAATGGCATACATTGTTTGACCAAAATTGCATCTTCGAATAGAACTATATATCTCTCTATATAAAAACGGCTGCATGTGTATATGTTCCAGCATAACTCTGTGGAACGCCTCGAGCAATTTCAACCAAACCTGTTACACAGATGACTTACTTTCTGGAAACAAATACTGTGAGGTTTAAGACATCCCTAACACACCTCTGGGTGTGTGTTCTGTTAAGATACAGCTTGTTGTGCCTTAAAATGGCTTCTACTGTACCGCCATAAAATGGCTTCTACTGTGCAGCGCAATATATATGAAGATATATTGTATTATGGAAGAAGCATTCCTTGTGGCATTTTGGGGGTTAAGGGGAGGAATTCTCCTACTACCTAACAGATTTGCAAAATCTTTGTAGCACCTGAACACGGTGGTAGATCTCTGCCATTATATCCAGGCCTAAGCTAGTCACAGCTAAACTGAGAACATTTATTACGACACAATTGCTGAAATAAGATGTGGTTCATTTGTCGGTATCTCCCTTACACACTCTTTGGTAACAAAACAAATGGAATCTTATTAAGCTTGTCTGCTTAGATAAAACTTCCAAAGGACCTGGACAGCTTCTGGCTTGCACAGCAGTCCGCAACCCAACACGTAAAAATACTCCAGCAGCTACTGTCTGTAGCAACTATTCGTCATTTTGCAAACTTCTGGGATGGGCTGAGCAGTTACAGCCTCTTGGGAATGTGGAATTGGCAGAATTCCTGAACCAGCCTTGGAATTCTGGGATTTGAAGTCTATGAACCATACAGGGGCCATAGCTGTCCACTCCTGCTCTAGGAGATGATGCTGCACTCCTGAAAGTCAATACATCTCAACCCAAAGCCATCCTAAACCCATGTCACACCACTCTGCCTGATCCAATTGATGAGTTGCTCCAAGCGCAAGATTCGGGGCTCCGAGAAGCCCCTCACAATCTTAATCCGTAAAATGAAAGATTAGATTGGGGGTGTGCGGGTGCGATTCCAATTCCCAGTGGCAGGACTTGGTCTGCACCCAGATTCTGCCCCAGGGGAATAAAATATGCAAATTGGACATTTGCATAATGGATCAGGGGCACAGAAATCCTGGCACAAAACTGGAATGGTTTTGGCACAAGATGCCATGTGATTTGAACAAAGAATAGAAGAGCTGGAACTGAATGAAGGGAAGGAGGCTGTCTTCTTTAACATCCAAAAGATTGGAGCCTTATTTTATTTTGTTCCAATATTTGAGGGGCTGCCCCAAAGAAGAGGGGGTCAAGTTATTCTCCAAGGAACCAGAAGGCAGGACAGGAAGCAATGGGTGGAAACTAACCAAGGAGAGAAGCAACCTAGAACTAAGGAGAAATTTCCTGACAGTTAGAGCAATTAATCAGTGGAACAACTTGCCTCCAGAAGTTGTGGGTTCTCCAACACTGGAAGTTTCCAAGAAGAGTCTGGACAGTCATTTGTCCAGAGTGGTGTAGGGTCTCCTGATTGAGCAGAGATTTGGACTAGAAGACTTCCAAGGTCCTTTCCCACTCTGCTATTCTGCTATTCTTTAATGGAATGCAAAAACTCTCAGCATCTACATGGAGGTAACTGGAATGAAATGTCTATATACACCCTTGTGCTATTTTAAATATACTGAAATATTAGAGAAAAGAGAAAGAAAGAAAGAAAGAAAGAAAGAAAGAAAGAAAGAAAGAAAGAAAGAAAGAAAAGAGGAAAAGAAAGAAAGAAGAAGGAAGGAAGAAAAGAAAGAAGGAAAGAAAGAAGGAAAGAAAGAAAGAAAGAAAGAAAGAAAGAAAGAAAGAAAGAAGAAAGAAAGAAAGAAGAAAGAAAATGGGATTTATTTCCTTCCCTCTTTGGCAACCTATTTCCTTCTTCCTGCAGTAATTTTGATTAAAGCACAAACAAATCTTCTGTCTAAGCCACTGAGTCTTTTTTTTTTGGTCCTGGTTGGATGGCTGAAAAATATTGACCTAGCGTGAATCATCGATAATACGTTGAAAAAAACTCTCCACAATCATTATTTTGAACGACAGACGAAAGCATCCTGTTGCTGTTTTCTGTGAGGGACAGCACAGCCTTAAGTCAGAAAGCATCCAAACCTGATGATTCTTGACGAATGTATCTTGTCTTTTTATGTACACTGAGAGCATCTGCAACAGAGAGAGATTCCTTGTGTGTCCAACCACACTTGGCCAATAAAAGAATTCTATTCTATTCTATTCTATTCTGTATTCTATTTTATTTTATATTCTATTCTATTCTATATTCTATTCCATTCAATTCTATATTCTATTCTATTCTATACTCCATTCCACATTCTATTCTATTCTGTATTCTATTTTATTCTATATTCTATATTCTATTTTGTTCTATTCTATATTCTATTCTATATTCTATTTTATTCTATTCTATATTCTATTCTATTTTCTATTCTATTTTCTATTCTATTCTATAGTCTATTCTATATTCGATTCTATATTCTATTCTATTTTCTATTCTATTCTATTCTATAGTCTATTCTATACTATTCTATATTTTATTTTATTCTATTCTATTCTATAGTCTATTCTATATTCTATTTTATATTCTATTCTATATTCTATTCTATTCTATATTCTATTCTATATTCTATTTTATTCTATTATTCTATATTCTATATTCTATATTCTATATTCTATATTCTATATTCTATATTCTATATTCTATATTCTATATTCTATATTCTACATTCTACATTCTACATTCAACATTCAATATTCAATATTCAATATTCAATATTCAATATTCAATTCTATTTTCTATTCTATTCTGAAACCATCAGACTATATTTGGTGTCAGAGCTGGGAAGCCTTTTCAGATATTACTGGACCTCCAATCTCAGCAGAAATCAGTTTGATGCCCCAGAGCAAGTGGGCTCAATTCAATGGCTTCCCTGTCTTCCCTGTTTGACTTGGTCCATCTCCAGCCCTCCAGATGCCCTGAGCATTGCTTGCACCAAGTCCAGTCAAGCTATTTTGCCGCCTGATGGCTATGAAATCCCATCTTCCCACCACTGAGATGAACCGTATGGTAACCGGCTAGATATTTTCTCCTCTTTGACGACACTCGTAATCTCTGACTGAGGTAGTTACTTCTGTTTTCTAAGTGATAAGCCTGGATTTGCAACTCAGGAAGCTTTAACTCTCTTGCAAGATTTGGAGTAATCTACAGAAAAAAATAAAGAGACAGAAAGTTGACAAAATAAGAAATGAGGAGGTGATAAGAGACCTGGGAAAAGCCAAGCGAAATCATCAAAACCACTAAAAAGAAGCGAAAGAATATTTCGGACATGGGATGCAACACCCGGAAAAATACAACATCCTTCACTTAATCTTCCAGGGAAAAATTGAAGGAAAATGAGGCCCAGGCAGAAGAAGAACATCATGGCTTCAAAATCTAAGGGACCGGTTTGGACAAAACACATCAGCACTTTTTCATGTGGCTGTTGATCAAAACCTCCGATGATGGATATGGCACAAGAAAAAGAACCACAGAATTAACAGGGGGTGGGGATGTAAGATAGATTGTACATAAAATAGCACTGAATAAGAAGTATAAGAGAAATATATGTACATAGAAGGAGATAAGATGTATTGCAAAGAAATAAGTACATGGAAAGAGTAAGATGAATAGAAGAAATATAAGTATGAATTACTATATGAGTAGATGAAAAATGTGTAAAAATAGACATACATACATACATACATACATACATACATACATACATACATACATACATACATACATACATACATGCTGATAAATACATGAAGGGAGACTAGTATAGATCTATTTCAAGCTATTTAGCTCTCATCAGCTAGCCATACCCTTACTGGGATTTGAACTTGGGCTATTTTATATGTTAGGCAGTTATAATAACCTCAAAGCTACAAGATCTCCTCCCCAAATATGCCCCAAATATGGGAGGGAAAAAGGGAAGCAGTATGCAGTATCCCTCCCATATTTGGGGCATACCTGGTGCCTTGACAAAACAGCAGGTGATAGATAGATAGAGAGAGAGAGAGAGAGAGAGAGAGAGAGAGAGAGAGAGAGAGAGAGAGAGAGAGAGAGAGAAAAGGAGTATAATGGATGCTTAATGCTGTAGAAATGTTGCAAAGATGATATATATGTTTTTAAAAAATGGGGGGGAAACTGTTTAATAAAAATACTTTTATAGAGGAGGAGGAGGAGGAGGAGGAGGAGGAGGAGGAGGAGGAGGAGGAGGAGGAGGAGAAGGAGGAGGAAGAGGAGGAAGAGGAGGAGGAGGAGGAGGAGGAGGAGGAGGAGGAGGAGGAGGAGGAGGAGGAGGAGGAGGAGGAGGAGGAGGAGGAAAGAGAAAACCTGGACCATTGTACAAAACCTCATAAGATTACTAAACCCTCTGATAGTTGCAAAGCACTCGTAGTTGAACAGGAATGAAGACAACTAGCAAGGTTCAGATTCTTGAATACCCCAGAAGAGATGCTGGATTGTCTAACTTTTCAGTCAAGTCCCCTTTCCTATGTTCAGCTGGGTTTTGTTCAGGAAGTACATTGTCCCTACAAATGTGTCGGCCTCTTCAAAACAGCATCCATAAGCTGAACAGCTAATTGGCAACTTGTGGCTCCCTTCATCACACTTTCCAAATAGTTCAAAGGTCAGCCCAGACTTAACTGAACCCTATTTAATGGCTTCCAGGAGAAAAAGGAGCCCTGGATTTAGGATATTTAATTAAAAAGCAGGAGAGTGGGGAGAGAAAGGATGCTAGCAAATTAATTAACATATAACTTTCAAAAAAATCTCCCTGCAAACCTTCTTCAAGATGGGTGGAAGAGAGGCAAAGCAGCATTAATTGTACCAATTAATTAGGCATTAAACCGATAATGGGTACAGCTGTTAACAATTAAGACCTAATTACAGCAGGGGGGTTTAACCCGTGGAGGGAAGAGACTCTCCTCTGGTGGAAAGGAGGTGATGCCCAGTGGTGGTGGGGTTTGTTGCTACCTTCCAAGAAAACTTAGTGATGGCTTTTTCTCATCTTCAGTTTTCATCTTCTTGGATCAAGCAAGCCATAATGTGAAGGTTTCAAAGCCATTTTTGGCCACACTTGGAATATGGCATCCAGTTTTGGTTGCCATGATGTAAAAAGGATGTGGAGACTCTAGAAAGAGTGCAGAGAAGAGCCACAAAGAGGATTAGGGGACTGGAGGCTAAAACATATGAAGAACGGTTGCAGGAATTGGGTATGTCTATATTAATGAAAAGAAGGACTAGGAATAACATAATAGGAGTGTTCGATATCTCAGGGGCTGCCACAAAGAAGAGGGAGTCAAACTATTCTCCAAAGCTCCTGAGGGTAGAACAAGAAACAACGGGTGGAAACTAATCAAGGAGAGAAGCAACTCAGAACTGAGGAGAAATTTCCTGACAGTGAGAACAATTAATCAGTGGAACAATTTGCCTCCAGAAGTTGTGAAGGCTCCAATGCTGGAAGTTCTTAAGAAGATGTTGGATATTGTCTGAAGTGGTGTAGGGTTTCCTGCCTAAGCAGAGGGTTGGACTAGAAGACTTCCAAAGTCCCTTCCAACTCTGTTATGCTAGTCTAGTCTATTTCCCAGCCTGATGTCCTTTAGATACTTGGAGCTCCATCGCCCAAGTTTCCTAACAGTTGTTAAGATGGCTGCAAATTCCAGGAGTTTCATTCCCAAATCCCACCCCCCTATTCACATGCATAAGAAAAGTGAAGTCATCTGCAGCTAAACCCCACCCAAATTTCTTAAGCGTCAGTATATGTGGATGGATGGATGGATGGATGGATGGATGGATGGATGGATGGATGGGTGGGTGGGTGGGTGGGTGGGTGGGTGGGTGGGTGGGTGGGTGGGTAGTCTCAGCATTCCAAATAGCATCCAAAACTAAATCCTAGTCCAAGTTCCCCACCCAGTTGAAAGTCCAAGATCTTGCCCCCACACCCACAAGTCCATCCCATGGTCCAATCTCCCACTGCCATGTTAGCAGCTTCCACCCATCCAGTTCCAGTCAGGTGCAGAGGTGCAAAGACAAAGGATGACCTTGGCTTTCTGGAAAGAATGTTGTGATGGCTACATATCATCTAACTCCATATAATCCCCCTCCCATTTTCCCCACCATAGAAAAGGGCATAGTAGAATAATAGAAAGTGTGGCAGGCCAAAGATCCAAAAGAAAAGATGGCTGCAGGCCTGAGGGATGGATGGATGGGTGGATGGATGGATAGAAAGTGAGGGAGGGAGGGAAGTGAGGAATGATTTCCAAATTCCTTATCAGCTCCTTGTACCAAAGCTAACAAACCAACCAATAAATTGGCCAGTGGGCTTTCAGCAAATAGCAACGTTTTCTCTCTTTTCCCTTCCAAGCTATTCCTACTTCATGGACGCCTCCCCCCCCAAGTCCCCCCCCCACTGTGTGTGCAGAGGGAGGTTGTGCTGCTAAAAGACGGTGGATGAATAAGATTTGTCAGTTTATTTGCACAGCTGTTGTATAATTGACAATAAGCCGGTTGCCTGACAAGGGAGAAGTAAGTGTTCCTTATCAGCCGGGCCACAGATTTCCAAAAAACAGACCGAGTCATTCTCCAGCATTTCCAGAATTGCTGATTTAATCCTCATGAACCTTGGAGGAGGTGGGGGCGCGGGAACCTTTTAAGGCCAAGAGATTTGACACCCGGGGTAGCTGATGCAGACGGCTCGGTCCCTGCCGTTGTCCATGCTGGGCGTCATGGATGACCTCTTTCTCCTTCCTGCCATCACGGAGCACTTGTCCCCCAAAGATCCTCTCTCCATGGGGCAAGGATTGAGTCAAGTTCCAAGAGAGCAGCTCTCTCCTCTTCCTTCTCCTGCCCTGGTCTTCTTTGTCCTCCTGTGATTGCCATTGAGTTGGGTTGGCTTCCATCTTCTACTTCCCACCATCTTGCTTTTCAGACTTGAGTGGAAAGCCTGCGAATCAACAGGTGTAGAACTATGGAAGACCACTGCCTTGCTGAAAAAGACCAGTCTTCTTTCCTATCTTCCTTCCTTCCTCCCTCCCCCACTGCACCCTTTATTTCCTTCCTTCTTTCCTCAATTCCTTCCTTCCTCCATCCCTTATTTCCTTCCTTCTTTCCTTTCTTTACCTCTTATTTCCTTCCTCCCTTCATCCCTTATTTCCTTCCTTCCTTTACCTCTTATTTCCTTCCTCCCTCCATCCCTTATTTCCTTCCTTCCTTTACCTCTTATTTCCTTTCTTCCTTTCTCCATCCCTTTTTTCCTCCATGCCTTTCCTTCCTTCTTTCATCTCTTATTTCCTTTTCTTTCCTCCTCCCTCCATCCCTTTTTTCCTTCCTTCCTTCCTCCATACATTATTTCTTTCTTTCCTTTTTCATTTTTTCCTTCCTTCTTTCCTTCCTTCCTTCCTTCCTTCATCCATTGTTTCCTTCTTTCTTTCTTTGCTTCTTTCTTTTTTTCCATCTTTCCTTCTTTCCTTCCTTTTACAGGGCCATCCTCTTGACATGGGGCTCCACGTGCCCATACAACTGTTGGGAAATTGTTATTAGACAACTGAGCTAACACCATTTGGAAGCTGGTGTTTCACTCTTATAACGGCACGGAAGGGTCATGTAGACAGATAAGGAAGGGGAAGAGAAGAAATTGTTACGCCTCCAGCGACAGAGATAAGACGTGGCAATTAGAAAGTGGGACATCAGGGGGTTTCCTATTGGGAAGATACAACCTGAGTATTCCAGGATTAGGCCTGTGCCCAACTGGTGGCTTCTAGCCGATTATAAAAGAGGGTTTCACCCCTATGGGGGGGCTGGCTACACTCAATACTTCTGCTTTGTGTGTTAGATAAATTTTTTTTAACGGTGAATTGCTGCATAACGAGCAAGGTCTGACCTATAGGAAGACTGGATTTCTTCCAACAATAGTAAAAGGAAAAAGTACCAGCCAGGAGTAAAAAGAACTTCCCAACAAGAGAGGGGAAGCATTCAGAGATCGTCCCTTCCACTGTCTTTCCTTCAGAGTAATCATCACCTTGAAAAATGAACAGATTTCTTCTTAAACAAGAAGATCTGAACTTCTTTCTCGGGTCAAGAATTTTGCACTGAGGTCATCAAAGGTACCTTTCTGTTCTGTCCCCCCTTCTCGGCTCGTTAACAAACGGCAAGCAGACAAACTTAAAAGGAACTTTCTTTATCAGTTCTTGGCTCAGACTGGCTTCGAGCCCAAAAATAAACATAAATACAGTCTCTGGCCAGATAACAGAATACAAAACAAATATCTCTTACGGCAACACAAGTTGAACAAAACGAAAGCAAAGCACTTCTTCCAAAGTCTCTACGAATCAGGGTTACAGAAAACAAAGCACTTTTCCAAGTGTATCTTACATAAACCACGACTGATGATCAATCAACGTTGAACGAACCAAGGAACGTTGACTCCTGCAACCAGGGCGTGGCACTATCCATCCTTTTATCCCCAGAATATGCCCCTAACGAGCCCCAGCTGCATAATGAATCTTGTATCCCGAAAAGACTCACAGAAGACATCTGCTGAGTCACAACACCTTTCTTTTCATCCCTGTTGGAGGTTTAAAAGTCCTAGCTTGGTCAAGGGCACCAGGCTGGATAGGCAGAGAGGAAACCTGAAGAATTTCCTTTGTGCTCTTGATCAGATTTTGCCTGGAAAGCTGCTAAGTGGCTTTCGAGAAGCCTTCCCCACCAAGCAGAACTTCACCGACAACGTGGAGGCAATGTTGATGGTTGACCACCTTGTGATGCTGCCAGCGTCCCCTTGTTTGTTCCGAGAAGACCACCTGGGAGGACCATCCCATAAACACCCGGTGCAAATTGAGCTGAAGACTGGGTGCAGAGTAATAAACCTGAGATCGGTGGTGCTGTTAATATTTTCCAAGATTGATACGGGATTTTTTTGGCCTTCCTTGTTGAGCCAAACAGGAGGTTGGTGTTCCTCCTTTGTTTACGAGTCTGTTCGTTCGTTTTCAGCACCACCGGCTCCGCTGCTCCGGCCATTGGTAACGAGCTCTGTTAATTGCTTTAACACCTCCGTGCAATGAGGGCCAGCACATTTCTGGGCCTAGGCTGGTTGCTAAGCAACCTGGAAGGGCTTTGGTGGACTCTGGGGCCTGCGTGTTGAAGCTGCTGCCCATCATCCTTCGCCTATTAATTATTTAAGTTGTAGTAAAAAGGGGAGGGGGCGAGAGAGAGAGAGAAATGGGTTGGCTTTTTCCTTCCATCTCTTCCTTTTCTGCTTTCCTTTTCACGTTTTTTTTTTCCACCTGTTTTGGTAGCTGGTGGCACTTCCCCCATCACCATCCAACGCCATCGCCAAAGGGTCTTGCGTAACGATGGCAGCTGAGTCGAGTATGTAAATGCAGTAACCCTGAACCCTCATTAGCACCACAGGGCAGGATGCTGCTCTTCACAAAAACAAGCTGGGTTGTCTTCTCCAGTCAATTCCAAGATGGTTCCCTGGCGTTTCCCTTACTAGCCTTCTCTCATTAGCAGGGAGGTCCCACTCAAGTCTCTCCAGACTTTTCCTTCAGGGTCCTCAGCCTACCTGAGGAGGCCCTCCTCCCCTGGTGGGCTCGCCCAAACCACTAGTGAAAAGTGCTTAACAAAGTCCAAAAAAAATAATTCTGACCGATCAGCTGCGCTGCACGATGGTAGGAACCCTTTTTTAAACTATTTTTTTTTAGCATTTGGAGACCGTTTTTAATCCCAGGAGGCTTCCCTGAGGCCTGCTGGATCAAAAACGGGGGGGGGGGCATGGGGGATGCTGTAAAAGAAAGAAAGGAAGGAAGGAAGGAAGGAAGGAAGGAAGGAAGGAAGGAAGGAAGGAAGGAAAGGTAGGAAAGGAAGAAAGGAAGAAAGGAAGGAAGGAAGGAAGGAAGAGAAGAAAGGTAGGAAAGAAAGAAAGGAAGAAAGAAAGAAAGAAAGGAAGGAAGGAAGGAAGGAAGGAAGGAAGGGAGGGAGGGAGGGAAGAAAGGTAGGAAAGGAAGAAAGGAAGAAAGAAAGGAAGGAAGGAAGGAAGGAAGAGAAGAAAGGTAGGAAAGAAAGAAAGGAAGAAAGAAAGAAAGAAAGAAAGAAAGAAAGAAAGAAAGAAAGAAAGAAAGAGAGGGAGGGAGGGAGGGAAGAAAGGTAGGAAAGGAGGAAAGAAAGAAAGGAAGGAAGGAAGGAAGGAAGGAAGGAAGGAAGGAAGAGAAGAAAGGTAGGAAAGTAAGGAAGGAAGAAAGGAAGGAAGAAAGAAAAAGGGAGGAAAGGGAGAAGGAAAGAAAGAAAGGAGAAAAAGAGAGGAAAGGGAGAAAGAAAGAAAGAAAGAAAGAAAGAAAGAAAGAAAGAAAGAAAGAAAGAAAGAGGGAAGAAAGGGAGAAGGAAGAAAGAAAGAAAGAAAGAAAGAAAGAAAGAAAGAAAGAAAGAAAGAAAGAAAGAAAGAAAGAAAGAAAGAAAGAAAGAAGAAAAAGGGAAGAAAGAGAAAAAGAAAGAAAGAAAGAAAGAAAGAAAGAAAGAAAGAAAGAAAGAAAGAAAGAAAGAAAGAAAGAAAGAGGGATGGGAGAAAAAAGGGAGGGAGGGAGAGAAAAAGGAGAGGAAGGACCACAAACCCAGCACTAGACGCAGCTTCAGAGGATACCTTGAAAGAGCTCAGCAATCCAGGGCTGGAAGGGACCTGGAGGTCATCTAGTCCAACCCCTTGCTCCAGCAGGACATTGTTAAAGTGAGTTTCTGTATTTTGACACCCCCCAGTCACATGACTACATAGCCACGCCCACCCAGTCACATGACTCCCCACCCCAACCAAGCCACACCCAAGAACTGGTAGGGGAAAAAAAAGTTTTTCCCCACTGGGCACAACTGTTGGATTTTCCAAGCCCAAAACAATGGGATACATTGCCACACCTGAAAGGCATCCTTCCCAATCTCTTGAGACCTTCAATCTTCTCAGCCATCCTCGCTCAATCCCACCCCAGCCTGATCAGAGAATTTCCCGCAGAATCTGGGCAGAATCCTAAAAGTTTCAGCCTCGGCTTTTCCGCGCAGCATAAAGTCTTTGCGTCCTGATGACACATGCCTAATGCGCCATTACCCGGCTGCCACTTGATGCAATTTAGTACGGCATTTATTCCATCGACGTAAGTTATTTCTCCCGTGCAATCCAATGGATGGGGCTGGGCCAGGGAGCTTTTGCACTCTTGACAGTGGGAAGATGGATGTTTATTACTTGAACGTTTATCAGCTCAAATTGTATAGCAAATACAACAACAACTGACTCTGTTTGAGGCTGAGAGATGCCATTCCCCCCCCCCGCCCAATTATTTCAGAAAGGGACTTTTGCAGACAGGAAGAGAAGCTGGGGCACGCGATACAGAGAGAGAGAGAGAGAGAGAGAGAGAGAGGGAGGGAGAAAGAGAGAGGGGGAGAGAGAGAGGGAGGGAGAAAGGGAGAGGGAGAGAGAGAGAGAGAGGGAGAAAGGGAGAGGGGGAGAGAGAGAGGGAGGGAGAAAGGGAGAGGGGGAGAGAGAGAGAGGGAGGGAGAAAGGGAGAGGGAGGGGAGAGGGAGAGGGAGAGAGAGAGAGAGAGAGAGAGCACAATTGCAGTTCAGAAAAGCCCAAAACAGTGAATTGAAGAACAAAGACGAATCCGAATATTATAAGATCTGGGATAAATTCTATTGATGGTTGGAACAAAAAAAAAAAAAAGGAAAAAACCCCAAATAAGCAATGACTAAGATTTATAGAATGGAGGTTAGAATTATGTATGAAATCATCACAGTGAAAATGTACAAGAGAAGAGCAAAGCAACATGGATGGAAATACAATATCCTTATATTTGTAAAAACTGTATAGACCGATTGTAAATAAGCAGGGTGGTTATAATATTTAACTTTATATTCTAGCATGTGTGGCAAAGACATAGCCAGGAGGGTTTACACCTTGTCCAATGTTTTAATGTGTGTTTAATTTAAAAAAAACTTTTTAATTAAAAGAAAAAAGGGGGAAAAAGGAAAGCCCCAAAGAGTGACAATCTAATTTGTGGGTTTTGTAGCTTTTCAGATATTGGACGGAATTGAATTTGCCCAATGAACTTCGAAGATTCATCGCGCTTTCCTTCAAGTTACCTTTTTAAATCCACCGGACATCTGATTGCTTAATCAAATCAGCCGTCTCTTTCCAGTTAGGCTGCACCATAGGAAAGTCCAGTTTCCAAAGGTTGCTTTTTTCAAGAGGCAACTTGGACTTTCTTGGTTTTTCTTGGAGGAAGTTTCGCTTCTCATCCAAGAAGCTTCTTCAGCTCTGGCTGGATGGTGGGATAGGTAAGGACTGATATTCCTTGCAGACAAAGCTGGTCTTTTGCATCCTTTCAGAGGGTCCTTGAGGCCACTTGGAGGTTTATCTGTGTCCTCAGAGTCACCTGAGTGGTGCAAACGGTTCCTGTAGTCTGGATTTTTCTTTTGGAAATCCATTCCTACTCTCACGCCATTCAAAGGGTGTTCATCCCAAATTGCATAGCTAAAGAGTCTGTAGCAGACTACAGGAACTATTTGCACCACTCAGGTGACTCTTAGGACACAGATAAACCTCCAAGGGCTTCAACAACCCTCTAAAAGGATGCAAAGGACCAGCTGTCTGCAAGGGATATCAATCCTTACCTATCCCACCATCCAGTCAGAACTGAAGAAGCTTCTTGGATGAGAAGCGAAAAGCCTTCAAAGAAAAAACAAGAAAGTCCAGTTTCCTCTTGAAAAAGCACCTTTGGGACAACCAAGACCTGGATGACTGAGAATCTCTACAGACTTTTTAGCTATACAATTTGCATCTCATTTAAATTTATTTATAAATAAATAAACTATACAATTTGGGATGAACACCTTTTGAATGGCATGGGAGTAGGGATGGATTTCCAAAGGAAAAATTGCAGACTACAGGAACCATTTGCACCACTCAGGTGACCCCTGAGGACACAGATAAACCTCCAAGTGCTTCAAAGACCCTCTAAAAGGATGCAAATGACCAGCTGTCTGCAGGGAATATAAATCTTTCCGTTCCCCTCCATCCAGTCACAGCTGAAGAAGCTTCTTGGAGGAGAAGTGAAATGACTTCAAGGAAAAACCAGAAAATCCAGTTGCCTCCTGAAAAAGCACCTTTGGGACAAGCATGTCCTGGAGGACGGAGAATCTCCAGAGACAGTTGGACTGGCAGCTAAAGGAGACAAGGAGAAGCCATTCCTTTAGATTCCAGAATGCGTGGTCCTCTTCCCAGACCATCCACTCCATTCCTTCTTTGCAAATGTTATGTTTCTCCTGGAATCAAGCATTATCTGCACCTTGCATGAACGCAGGTCAGTACATTCTCAAGTTTGCTTCCAGGAAAACCCACCATTGGGGTTCTTTTTAGGGCAACAATGGGTCCACCTTCTAGCAACCTTCTCTGTTGTTATTTTCTTTCTCAAGCAAGCATTTCCTTAGGTAAAACAGAATTTGGGAAACTTTGGTTGTGATCATCCTCAGTAGCAGCATCCACACATAATGCATCTTTATTTCCAACCTAAGAAAATAGGTTTGAGAAAAAGAAGGCAGGAGCAAGGGGCGGCTTCTTTTAGGACAGGGATCGGCAACCTGCAGCTCTGGAGCTGAATTTCAGGAGTAGCCTAAAACTCCATCTTCTCACTGCTAAGCCCCGCCTTCTTCCCCGCATGTGGCTCTTCCATTCCCCGGCTGCGGCTCCCTGTCACTCAAAATATGCGTCACAACCGCCAATGTGCGACATCCGTCGGCACGTGATTTATTGAGCTTTTTGACTCGTCGTAGGCCGACCATGGTTAAATCCCACAAAAGAAAAGTTTCAGAAGAAAACAGAATGTTTAATTCAACTACATATACTAGTTTAGTGGGCACTCGGGAAATACCGTATTTTTCAGAGTATAAGACACACCAAGATTTGGAAGAGGGAAATTTAAAAAAAAGTTTTTGCACGCTACAGACCTCCCCAAAATGGCCCATTTTTCACAAAAACAGGCCTGTTTTTGTCCAAAAAAGGCATGCATAGCCTTTAGGAGGCTTATAGAGTGTTCCTGGGGACTGAGGAGGCAAAAATAAGCAAAAAACTGCCCATTTTTTGCTCATTTTTGCCTTCCCCAGCCCCCAGGAGCACTCTGGAAGCCTCCTAAAGGCTCTGCACGGCCATTTATTCGAAGGGAGCGGGGTTTCAGGAGGCCAAAAATGCTGTATTCAATGTATAAGATGCACCCAGATTTTCTGCCTCTTTTTTGAGGGAGGAAGGTGCATCTTATACTCCGACAAATATGGCAGTCAGGCACGCAAAGGGTTTGGGGGTGTTTTCTTTTCTGTGGGAAACGGGTCCAAATGGCTCTTTTGAGTGTTTAAGGTTGCCGACCCCTGTCAGAAGACAGTTCCTGGCCTTCTGGTGGCCAGTGAATTCACATTTCAGGGCCTGCCCAAACCCGATGGTCAGATGGAATCAGTAGCAAAGGGCTGGACGGGAGGAAGCTGAGGGAGAGAAAGAGGAGAGGCTTCAATTTCTGAAAGACGAATGGCCGCGTGTGCTACCACCCCAAGCTAATCAGGTGATATCATAGGTGGCTTAGTCCCTCCAAAGCCCTGAGCTATTCTGATTATCCAGTGATTGACATGAGCAAACCAATTCCCGAAACGCTGCAGTCGGAGATAATATGGATTTATGTGTTTAGATTTCTAATCTGCCACCGCCCTGCTGTCAGGCCATCAGCAACCATCAAAACACCAAGCTGAGCACGCCAGCAATATACAACACGGCAGAATCCTTGAGAAAGAAAACCTGGATAAAAATGAGGCTTTCTGTGGATGACGCCACCATTTGCACTAAAATCTGCACTCAGAAAACACAAGTCGGCAGAGGGGGGGGGGGGAAATAATGCCAACATTGATTTTAAGCACTCCAGGAGCCAAGAGTTTAACTCACCAGCCTAATGGTGTGCTATTTTATTACGAGCAGCTTCCTTTCCCCAATGAAATGGCCACGTTTTCCTTTGAGCTAAAGGGTTGCAAACGATGGTGTGGTTTTGATCATGGACCAAGGCGGCTAAAATAAGCTCCGTAATGATTCCGCTTCCCTTCCTCTTGCGCTTCAATTTTGCAACTGTCCTGGATCCACATAAGGAAGCGATTCACCGCCTGCACCTCCGAATAACCAATAAAAGAGAATATTTGTAACTCAGGGTTGAGTTGTGGAGTCCCTGGTGCTCTCTGAGCTCAAAGAGAAACAGCCAGACCAAAGCACCAGCAAGAAATCCCTGGGGAGCACAGAGATGAACACCAAGTTGAAGGCTGGATCAACAGACTAAGATATAAACAAAACCCCAATCAAGGCTCTACCCCAATCAGACAAACCTTGAAGGAATAAACAACCACCTATGGAGATTCTCAGTCATCCAGGTCATGGTTATCCCCAAGGTGCTTTTTCAAGAGGCGACAGAGAAAGAGAAAAGGGAAAGGAAAGAGGGAGGAAAGAAGGAAGAAATGGAAGTCCATGGACATTCTCAGCCATGGTTGTCCCAAAGGTTCTTTTTCAAGAGGCAATGGAGAAAGAGAAGAGGGAAGGAGGAAGGAAGGAAGGAAGGAAGGAAGGAAGGAAGGAAGGAAGGAAGGAAGGAGAGAGAGAGAGGGAGGAAAGTCTATGGAGATTCTCAGCCCTCCTGGTCCTTGTCTCAAAGGTGCTTTTTCAAGAGGCAATGGAGAAAGAGAAGAGGGAAGGAGGAAGGAACGAAGGAAGGAAGGAACGAACAAAGGAAGGAAGGAAGGAGGAGAGGAAGGAAGGAAGGAGGGAAGGAAGGAAGAAGGAAAGGAAGGAAAGAAAGAAGGAGGGAGGGAGGGAGGGAAGGAAGGAAGGAAGGAAGGAAGGAAGGAAGGAAGGAAGGAAGGAGAGAGAGGGGGGGGAGGAAAGTCTATGGAGATTCTCAGCCCTCCTGGTCCTTGTCCCAAAGGTGCTTTTTCAAGAGGCAATGGAGAAAGAGAAGAGGGAAGGAGGAAGGAACGAAGGAAGGAAGGAAGGAAGGAACGAACAAAGGAAGGAAGGAAGGAGGAGAGGAAGGAAGGAAGGAGGGAAGGAAGGAAGAAGGAAAGGAAGGAAGGAAAGAAAGAAGGAGGGAGGGAGGGAAGGAAGGAGGGAGGGAAGGAAGGAAGGAAGGAAGGAAGGAAGGAAGGAAGGAAGGAAGGAAGGAGAGAGGGGGGGGAGGAAAGTCTATGGAGATTCTCAGCCCTCCTGGTCCTTGTCCCAAAGGTGCTTTTTCAAGAGGCAATGGAGAAAGAGAAGAGGGAAGGAGGAAGGAACGAAGGAAGGAAGGAAGGAACGAACAAAGGAAGGAAGGAAGGAGGAGAGGAAGGAAGGAAGGAGGGAAGGAAGGAAGAAGGAAAGGAAGGAAAGAAAGAAGGAGGGAGGGAGGGAGGGAGGGAGGGAAGGAAGGAAGGAAGGAAGGAAGGAAGGAAGGAAGGAAGGAAGGAAGGAGAGAGAGGGGGGGGAGGAAAGTCTATGGAGATTCTCAGCCCTCCTGGTCCTTGTCCCAAAGGTGCTTTTTCAAGAGGCAATGGAGAAAGAGAAGAGGGAAGGAGGAAGGAACGAAGGAAGGAAGGAAGGAAGGAAGGAGGAGAGGAAGGAAGGAAGGAAGGAAGGAAGAAGGAAAAGAAGGAAGGAAAGAAAGAAGGAGGGAGGGAGGGAAGGAAGGAAAGAAGGAAGGAAGGAAGAAAGGAGAGAGTGGGGGGAGGAAAGTCTATGGAGATTCTCAGCCCTCCTGGTCCTTGTCCCAAAGGTGCTTTTTCAAGAGGCAATGGAGAAAGAGAAGAGGGAAGGAGGAAGGAAGGAAGGAAGGAAGGAAGGAAGGAAGGAAGGAAGGAAGGAAGGAAGGAAGGAAGGAAGACCCCCTCAGACTCAAGCATTGAATCCTGATGAATCTCAAAGCCTCAGGGTCATAAGTCACTTTAAATCGGTCAAAAGTTCCCGACCATTTTTCTCTTCCATGCCAAAGGGGTGGAAGGAACACCTTCAAGAGATCTGTTTCTCTAAAGCTCCTGCAGCTCAGCCAGACACTGGAGCTGCTGTCCTCGGGTAAAGACGAGATTGCAAATGTCCTCATCATTCCCAGAAAGGTTTTCACAGAACCTGACCCCGGGTGTTTATCCTGGTGATTACAGATGCCAACGCTGCAAATTATCCTCAATTCGCTCAATTAATGGAGCCAGAACAAGGAGCAAAAGCAAGGTGGTGCTGCCACCTGGTGGCAGGTGTGAAGTGGCAGCAGAATGCACTTAAGGAGCAGAATGGCGTGAGAAGTATAACAGCTTTCACCAAAAAGTCTTGAGTTTGAATCCCGACAAGAGCAAAATTGATTCTGCAAAACACACCCATAGGGCAGGCAAAGTAAAAGTTGGGGGAAATGAAACATTTCAATCGGTCTAATAAATATTTTGCATGGAATTATAACAAAATTCAACCTCTGTAATCCGTGGTTAAGATATTCTATTCATAAGCAAGTAACGTATTTATAAACCAATGCGATCAATATTGATGCAAAATTTAACTATTCTTTCGGTCCCTTCCTAAGATAAACCTTTAAAACGTTAAGCTTCAAAGAAGAATAAGATGTGTGTGTGCGTGTGTGTAATTAATTTCAAATGAAATTAACCCAAATTGAATTTAATTCTAATTAGATTACTGAGAACGTGCTGGATGCAAATATGTGTAATTCGACAAATTATGCTTTAATTTTAATTTTAATTAACCGCTTTAATTAAATCTAACCAATGCATCCCCTTAAACGAATGCAGTTTTAATTTGATTTGGTTTGTGAATTAAAATTATTATGATTTATTAAGGTCCTGCTAATAGGAACCCCTGTCTCCATCAGGTAGAATAAGGCCCAGTGACCACTTGGGAATCCAAAGAGTATTAATTGGAATTGCAGCTCCCTGGGATTCTCGGTATTTCGCTGCATAACAGCAATATCCCATTTTCTTTGCATCTTTAAGATCTGTGATTTAGAGGGAGGGGAGAAAAAAATGAGATTAAAGTCATTTCTCAAACAAGTAATGCAATGTGTATTAAATTAGAGTGGGATTAGAAGGCTGCAATTTTGTCCCTTCTTTAAGCTAAGTATATCCAATACCACCGTTCTTCATAGGATTAAGTCCCCGACATCTCACTCTGTTTGTCATAACAGAATAACAGAATTGGAAGGGGCCTTATAGCAATAGCAATAGCAATAGCAATAGCAGTAGACTTATATACCGCTTCATAGGCCTTTCAGGCCTCTCTAAGCGGTTTACAGAGTCAGCATATCGCCCCCAACAACAATCCGGGTCCTCATTTTACCCACCTCGGAAGGATGGAAGGCTGAGTCAACCCTGAGCCGGTGAGATTTGAACCGCTGACCTGCTGATCTAGCAGTAGCCTGCAGTGCTGCATTTAACCACTGCGCCACCTTAGCCACCTTGGAGGTCTTCTAGTCAAACCCACTGCTCAAGCAGGAGACCCCACGCCAATTCAGGCAAATGGTTCTCTTCTTGAAAGCCTCCAATGACGAAGCACCCACAACTTCTGGAGGCAAGTCACTCCACAGATCGATTGTTCTCACTGTCGGGAAATTCCTCCTCGGTTCTAGGTTGCTCCTCGCCTTGATTAGTTTCCACCCAGTTGCTTCTTGTTCTGCCCTCAGGTGCCTTGGAGAATAGCTTGACTCCCTCTTCTTTGGGGAAGCCCCTGAGATATTGGAAGACTGCTATTCTTCTCTGTCCTTCTTCAATTGTGGTAACCCCGCCTGGACACCATGTTCTAGGTATGGTCTTGGAGCATTTGGAAGAGAATGTTCATCAGAGGTCTTCAAAGTTGACAACTTTAAGACTTGTGGACTTCAACTCCCAGAATTCTCCAGCCAGCTCTGCTGGCTGGAGAATTCTGGGAGTTGAAGTCCACAAGTCTTAAAGCTGCCAAGTTTGGGAACCACTGGGGTAGAGTCATAGAGGCTCATTCAAAGCCAAGGAGGTGATTTTGCATCTCACCCCAAAAAAACACAACTGGCTTAGCTTCACTCAACCACGTTGATCTCCTGATGTTCTCCAAGTGAAGCCAAGAAGGCCTTCCAAGCCAAACCCTCACGGGTAAAATCCATCTACTCCTAGCTCCTACTGGTAGCCATCCAGATTGGCCGTCCACATCAGATAGCTATTCAATCTGTCCTGAATATTTAAAAAGGGATTTCTTCTTTTCAGAAAAATCCCCCATGGGCCTTTCGCTTTAGAGAAGATTCTTCGGCTCTTTTGGCCTCATTAAAGTTCCTGAGATCCCTGAAAGGAAGCCACGAGAGTTAAAACTCTTGATGGGCGTACGCTGAACAATAATTAAATGCCTCCTTCTCCTGCCCCAGAAGAGACTTCACAAAATCTTGGAAAAGTTATCCGACAAGCTCCAGACTTTGCATGCTTTCTCCCAACTCTCCCTCTGTGATTTGTGAGCTGGCTCCTTTCCCAGCACTAATTGTTTTTTATAAATTTTCTTGTTCTGCTTGATGGTGAGCCCGGCTGCAGCCACCAAAATCTTTCCTTCCCCCCACCCGTGTTTTCTCTGCCATCTGTAGGCCCCGTGACTTTACCTTCTTCTTTGCCGCTGCTTTAATGTGTTGTGTGTTTTCTGCGGCATCCTTGTGGCTCCGATAACACCTTTTTCCTTTGAAGCACCAATTTCATCTCATTTTCTCCTTTTATATACATATGTACGTACACGGATGCACCAGCCTCATCATTGTGATCCCATTGTTGTGATCCTATTTGAAGGCAGCTGGGATCCAGAACAACAGAATCACAGAGTTGGAAGGGGCCTTGGAGGTCTTCTAGTCCAACCCCCTGCTCAGGAGTGGGAGACCCTATTCCATTTCAGACAAATGGTTGTCCAATCTCTTCCAATGATGAAGCATCCACAACTTCTGGAGGGAAGTCGTTCCCTGATTAATTGTTCTCACAATTCTGCCAATTGCCAGCAGTTCAATTCTGACCTCAAGGTTAACTCAGCCTTCCATCCTCGTTCCATAAAATGAGGACCCAGATTGTTGGGGGGCGGGGGCAAGAGGCTGATTCTGTGAACCCCTTAGAGAGGGCTGCAAAGCACTGTGAAGTGGTATATAAGTCTAAGTCCTATTGATATTATCCCTCATCTTAGCAAACGGCTGATTTGACAACTGATTTGCCACAATATGAAAAAAGGTGATAGTCGCCTGTCATCAGGGAGCCGCGATGTTGTTTGTGTAGCCCACGTTCTTCTCTTGGGAAATATGACCTCGAAGAGAGTCCAGCAGTCGGCATCTGACGATTTGCAACGGCAACTGTGGCTTTTCCTTCACCTTCTCATCGGAAACTTTCAGAGGAAATTAAAGGGAGTGGGTAGCAAAGAGGCTTCGGTCTGCAAATTCCTGGAGACGGATGGTGCGCGAAAGGAAAGATATTTGACAGGATAGGAAGCCCGTCTACACACTGAGCGGCAATCAACAAATTAAAAGGCCGTCATTGATTGAGGCTTGGCAAAATGTGTGGTGGCGTCATCTGCCTTTCGCTCGAGAGAGAAGGGGCCGGTCGGTGTCGTACAAAGGGGGCCAAATAAACCCCTTTAAAACCTTCCTTGGGAGACCCAATCCTGCCCCGTTTTCAGGGGGGAAAATATGCACGCTCGCTCTGCAGATTGCAAAGGAGAAAAGGAGAACAATAAAAAAAGATCTCATATTAGCAACAGGGTGGATGTTTCTCAAAGGTCCAAACAAGATAATAGAGTTGGAAGGGACCTTGGAGGTCTTCTAGTCCAACCCCCTGCTAAAGCCGGAGGCCCAATACCACTCTGGACAAATGGCTGTCCAATCTCTTCTCAAAAGCCTCCAGTGATGGAGCACCCACAACTTCTGGAGGCAAGCTGTTCCACTGATCAATTGTTCTCACAAGCAGCAGTTATTAAATATCAGCTGCTGGAGGAAAATGGTCAGAAAATGTTGATTAAAAGAAGGACCAGGGGAGACAGGATAGCAGTCTTCCAATATCTCAGGGGTTGCCCCAAAGAAGAGGGAGTCAAGCTATTCTCCAAGGCACCCGAGGGCAGAACAAGAAGCAATGGGGGGAAACTAATCAAGGAGAGAAGCAACTTAGAACTGAGGAGGAATTCCGTTGTTAGAACAATAAACCAGTGAAACAACTTGGCTCCAGAGGTTGTGAAGGCCCCAAAACTGGAAGTTTTTAAGAAGATGTTGGATATCCATTTGTCTGAAGGGGTGAAGGGCTTCCTGCCTAAGCAGGAGGTTGGATTAGAAGACCTCCAAGATCCCTTCCAACTCTGCTATTCTATTCTATTCTACTCTATTCTATTCTATTCTATTCTGTATTAATACCACTTTACAAGGCCTTGGTAAGGTCACACTTTGAATACTGCATTCAGTTTTGGTCGCCACGATGTAGAAAAGATGTGGAGACTCCGGAAAGAGTGCAGCGAAGCGCAACAAAGATGGTTAGGGGACTGGAGGCTAAAACCTATGAAGAACGGTTGCAGGAACTGGGCACATCTACTTTAATGAAAAGAAGGACTAGGGGAGACATGATAGCAGTCTTCCAATATCTCAGGGGCTGCCACAAAGAAGAGGGAGTAAAACTATTCTCCAAGGCACCTGAGGGTAGAACAAGAAGCAATGGGTGGAAACTAATCAAGGAGAGAAGCAACCTAGAACTGAGGAGGAATTTCCTGACAGTTAGAACAATGAATCAGTGGAACAGAAGGTGCCTCCAGAAGTTCTGAATGCCCCAACACTGGAAGTTTTTAAGAAGATGTTGGATCGCCATTTGTCTGAAACGGTATAGGGTTTCCTGCCTAGGCAGGGGGTTGGATTAGAAGACCTCCAAGGTCCCTTCCAACGCTGCTATTCTATTCTATACTATTCTATACCATACCAAACCAACCACTCTACTCTACTCTACTCTACTCTACTCTACTCTACCCTACCCTATCTGTCCATAATTGGATGTTTCCACACACCAGACTGACCTTGCACGAGACAAGAAGGCAGACTAGCTGACCCTCTAGATTTGTCCCCCCAACTCCTTTATTCTTCTCTGTCGTTTCAGCCCCTGAGGACCCCAGAAGTCCCAGAAGCCCTTGATCACCACCGTATCCCTCCCTTACCTTGAGCTAAGAGGGGTGGTCTATAAATTCTATCAACAAATAAACACAAGCGTGTCGCACAGGTTTGTTCCAGACTCCCACCCCCTCTTTCCACACCAGGCACGGCTGAACAACTCAGTGCTAGAAGAGACAAGACCGTGGAAGACTTCAGTTGAGCCACACAGCACGTTTCGTCAGCAGAAATTAATGTTCTGGAACATAATATTATTGGGTTGGTTTAAAATAGATGTTTCCCTGCTCTTGGCTAATGAAATGAAAGCTACTTAGAAGAGTCGGGAGAGAATGGTATCAACCCAGACTGATTATTGCCTTTGGAAGGGTCTTCCTCAATTCTTCTACAACCCCCTCCAAGCCCCCAATCCTTCATTGATGTTGCAACATGAGCGTCAAATGACAAGCCTCAGCGAGCAGATGAATATCTACTTATGCCGAAATGGAGAATGTATGAAGAGTTATTTGGAGGACAAATGTATTTTGACAGGTATCTAATTTCATTCTGTTGATAAAACTCATTTTGTCAAGTGTTCAAGAGCCCCTTCTGTGGTTGATGGCCCCTTCCTTATTTTTTATGGAGGGTGTGTGGATTTTTGGGGGGGGGTGGAGGGAGGGGGAATCAGCTCAAGTGCATTTATCAAACATTAGGAAGTAATGTACTATAATGTTTTTCCAGGTATAAATGTGTGGGTTTTGTTTTTTTTAATAGGCCGCTACTGGTAATTATTTATCTTATCTTGAAAAACGCATGAAAAAGGGAAATCTAATGAAAGTCAGAGACCATCATTATTAGCCACAAGGCATGGCTAACCATGAGGTTGAGGGACGCGGTGGCGCAGTGGCTAAGACACTGAGCTTGTCAATCAGAAAGGTCGGCAGTTCAGCGGTTCGAATCCCTCGTGCCACGTAACGGAGTGAGCTCCCTTTACTTGTCCCAGCTTCTGCCAACTTAGCAGCTCGAAAGCAGGTAAAAAATGCAAGTAGAGAAATAGGAACCACCTTTGGTGGGAAGGGAACAGCGTTCCGTGCGCCTTCGGCATTTAGTCAATCCGGCCACACTTATCACGGAGACGTCTTCGGACAGCACTGGCTCTTCAGCTTTGAAACGGAGATGAGCACCGCCCCCTAGAGTCGAGAATGACTAGCACAGATCTGCGAGGGGAGCCCTTACCTTTATCTTAATGAAAGACAAAGACAATCCTTAGCCACAAGGCATGGTCAACCCACTCAAGATGCAACATTCAGAAAGTAATAGACGTTCTCCTGAAGTGACTTTGATTCCCCTAAGTGGCTGTCCCTCATTGTCCAATTTCAAACAAGGTGACCTCAACTTTACAGGGTCTGGATGCGGTTTGTTTTTTTCACCCTTTAAACCAGTGTTTCTCAACCTTGGCGACTTTAAGTCCTGTGGACTTCAACTCCCAGAATCCCCCAGCCAGCACAGTCCTTCTTTTCATTAAACTAGACACACCCAGTTCCTGCAACCGTTCTTCATATGTTTTAGTCTCCAGTCCCCCTAATCCTCTTTGTTGCTCCTCTCTGCACTCTTTCCAGAGTCTCCACATCGTTTTTTACATCGTGGTGACCAAAACTGAATGCCGTATTCCAAGTGTGGCCTTACCAAGGCCTTATAAAGTGGTATTAACACTTCACATGATCTTGATTCTATCCCTCTGTTTACGCAGCCTAGAACTGTGTTGGCTTTTTTGGCAGCTGCTGCACACGGCTGGCTCCTATTTAAATGGTTTGTCCACTAGGACTCCAAGATCCCTCTCAGATGACATCTGCCAACGCCTTCCAAACTCTGGGCTGCAATCTGTCAGATCCTCGTGAAATCCAAATGAGGACACTCTCATTTCTCATAGCAGAAAAACGATAGTGAAGAAGTGAGCCACTGAAATGTGGCAGCCTCAATGGGGGAAAAGAAGCCCACACCTCTTCGGGGAGCCACGATTAGAGCCACGGCCACAGAGAAAACCGTGAGGGAATTTGCAGAAGGTTCCCACGTGGAACCATTCTACCAATCCGCAACATCAATAATGCTCTAAGGATAATCTGTCTTGCAACAGTAAGCGTGATGGGGGAAACAGAAGATCAATGGTGCATTTATATTAAGCAATTTTCTATATGAATCAATAACACATTTATATTTAATAATCTTTTGTATTGGGCAATTTTCTATGTATAATGGAACAATAAAATAGCATTGTATCAGACTTGGTCCTGGTCTAATATTTAGCCTACTGAATATCCTTCTTTATTGATCTTGAAAGCAGGCTGTTTGGAGGCGAAATCATCCTTGACTTATAACAGTTCATTTAGTGACCAAGGTTACCGCAGCGCTGGGGGAAAAAAGGTGATTTATGACCATTTTTCACACAATCATTACAGCGCCTCCTTAGCCCCATGATCAAAATTCGGAAGCTTGGCAACCGACTCATATTTACGTCGGTCGCTGGGTCCCGAGGCCATGTGATTCCTCCTTTTCTGACTAGCAAAGCCAGATTCCCTTCACTTGTCCTGTTTTTAACTCAACCACCGCCGGTGATTCACTTAACAAGGGTGGCAAGTGAGGTTGTAAAATGGGTCAAAGCCCACTTGATAACTGTCTTACTTAGCAACAGAAACTTTGGGCTCATAAATGGTCATAAATCCAGGACTTTAATGGAATGGTATTCTTAAATTATGGGAAGAGAGAGTCCAGATAAAGTAAATGTTAGGGGAAAACGTCCTAATGATGGTTCAATAGAGCAGTGGTTCCCAAACTTGGCAACTTTAAGACTTGTGGACTTCAACTCCCAGAATTCTCCAGCCAGCTTCAACTCCCAGAATTCTCCAGCCAGCAGAGCTCTGCTGGCTGGAGAATTCTGGGAGTTGAAGTCCACAAGTCTTAAAGTTGCCAAGTTTGGGAACCATCGCGATAAAGGAATGAGTTTCTGAAGGACGGAGTGAGATGTCCTTGGATGGACGCCTTGGAGGCAGTTGTGACTCCTTCTACATCCAGGTTTCTCAAATCCCCTCTCTCCTCTTGAATGAGGTTCTCGCGTGGAAAACATCTCCGTAGCCTTCAGCCTTCTGCCTGTTGGGAGAAGGTCTTGAAGCAGGCAAATGTTGGCCAACAACAGAAGGAACATGTCTGTAGAACAGTGTTTCTCAACCTTGGCAACTTGAAGATGTCTGGACTTCAATTCCCAGAATTCTCTGGCTGGGGAATTCTGGGAGTTGAAGTCCGGACATCTTCAAGTTGCCAAGGTTGAGAAGCACTGCCCTGGAAGAAAATAGCCAAGCTCAGAGAGCACCAAGGACCCTTCTTTTCAACCCTGAGCCCCAAATATTTCCCTTTATTAGCTCCTTGGCAATCTGAACATCTGTGCACCAGGTTAATCAGCATCCTTCCAAAAGCCATGAAACAGATGTTATCATCCTACCAGGGTGCTTAAAAAAAGGCAAAGGGAGATGTATCTGGCTTATTTTCTTTCACTCCATCGAGTCATGTAGCGCTGACTTTCTTTTTCGTCCCTCAAAGTATCGAAACCATGAGGTTCTTCTGCCCCAAAGCCCCCACCCCCCCTCTTGGTCACTTAGATTCCAGCCACAAATCATAATTTTCTTTATGGGGGGTAAAGTGAGAAAGACAACTTAACTCTCACCCTCGCCCCCGATGAGGCTTCTGTAGCAACAGATTCCTCCCCAGGGTGAAAAAGATGAAGGACACCAAGGCCTCCAGGACATAAACACCTCCACAAAGCTGTTTTTCTCCGTATTGGAGTAAAGTGGCACTTAGCCAGACCAACACAAACAAATCTCCACTCACCTTCCCTTCTAAGAGAAAATAAGACGGAGTAGTTCGACTCTTGGAAAAAAAACACTCCAGCTCACCATGGGGAGCATCCACCTTTGTGGTCACTAAGAATTTCATTTTTCATTTTTCATCCCTACTCCCACGCCATCCAAAGGGTCTGCATCCCAAATTGTACACTCTGCTCTTAGTAAGTAGAGAGACAGAGCATTGAGGGACAAGAGTAAATGGGGGGAAACTAATCAAGGAGAGAAGCAACCTAGAACTAAGAGAAATTTCCTGACGGTTAGAACAATCAACCGGTGGAAGGACTTGCCTTCTTCAGACGTTTTGGGTGCTCCATCACTGGAGGTTTCTAAGACAAGACTTGGATGGCCATTTGTCTGAAATGGTAGAGGGTCCCCTGCTTGAGGCTGGACTAGGAGACCTCCAAGATCCCTTCAGATTCTGCTATTCTGTTTTTCTGCCTCACCGACTCCCTTGTTCCTGGTGTCTTCTCAGCATCTCAAGGTCTATAGAAGTGAGACCCCACTGTCTTATGAAGGATGGAGAGTGGGAATGGTGTGGTGAGCTTTAGAGGGAAATTGTTAATGGCCCAATCCAGAGACTATATCATAGCTATCAAAGACCCCCCCTAAAATATTATACTCCTGGCGTCTATAGGTGAGACAGATGTTGAGTTGTTGTGGAATTGTGGAGCCAGATAACGTGAGGACAACTTCACCAAAGGGGCTGATTGTTGACAGGGGTCAACAGCTTGGCTTCCTTTCTTATCAACTCTTGGGGGGAAATTTTTGCACACAAGCTCGCAGTTGGCAAAGTGATAGATAACTTGTGTGCTTTACTGTGCTCTACAACAAACAATTCATTACAACAAAATGGACTTCCTGTCATTAGCCCAATCTCTCTGAGTTTAATGTTGCTTCCTGCAGACCAGCAAATCTTTGCCTGATGACGGATGTTACAGATCCCTTTTTATATTGATGGCGCATCCTGAAACGGAAGAGAAAATGGATATATAACGTCTTTAGGCATTTTGAATGACATACAATATTTGCTCTTGGCAAATAAACCTGTTAGGAAAGGAGGAGGAGAAGGAGGAGGAGGAGGAAGAGGAGGGGGAAGAAGAAGAAGAAGAGGAGGAGGAGGAAGAGGAGGAAGGTGAAGAAGAGGAAGAGGAGGGGGAGGAGGAGGAGGAAGGTGAAGAGGAAGAGGAAGAAGAAGAAGAAGAAGAAGAAGAAGAAGAAGAAGAAGAAGAAGAAGAAGAAGAAGAAGAAGAAGAAGAAGAAGAAGAATGCCATGATGCATCTTGTTCTTTGAGATGCCTCCTCCCTTCTTCCATTTCTCCAACTTAGAATCTCTAGGGCTGGGTGGGACCCATATGGCTCTCGTTTCTGACTCCCTACTCAAGGCAGGATCTAAATAAAGCATCCCTGACAGGTAGCTCTCCATGGTGGCCAATGATGGCTCTGATCACCTGCTTAAGAATTTTCTTAACTGAATTGCAGGATTTGAGAGACGAGTCCATGGAGAAGATGCTCAGATGGACAACTGATGTCTGGGAAGGAACTCATCTGGGAAGGGGGAGAACTTGGGATGGGAATCACCTATCTTCAACTACCTTCTGGGTTTGCTTCCAGAGCCTGTGGCTGTTAAGGGAATTCACTGGCCATTTCTTAGCACTCACCTGGATGAGTCTGACTACCTTGGAAGAGGAATGGGACAACTTGCCATGGCCAACTCAACACAGCCAACTCAACACAGCCAACTCAACACAGCCAACTTGCTGTGCAACTTCACTGCAGGACAACTTAACAATTCAATTTAATTATTTAATTATTTAAAATAAATAAAAAGTTATTTTAATTTTTGTTATTCCCATTTCATTCTGTCCCTCCTTTTGCATCCAAGAGTTGGAGAGTTGGCCATGAAGAGTTAGCCATGGAGAGTTGGCCATGGAGAGTTGGCCATGAAGAATTGGCCATGGAGAGTTGGCCATGGTGAATTGTCATAGACCCCTCGGAAGGCCATTGCTGGGAGAACAGATGGATGGGCTGGATGGGCCATGGGTCTGATTAGGACCCAAATTGTTGGGGGCAAGAGGCTGACTCTGTAAATACCACTTAGAGAGGGCTGTAAAGCCCTGTGAAGCAGCATATAAGTCTTAAGTGCTGTTGCTATCGCTATCAGCAGGATACTGTTCATATACTCGCAGGAATTTACAACTGGTCCCCAGGGTCATGTGATCACCTTTTGTGATCATGTGATCACCTTTTGTGACCTTCCCAGCTGGCTTCAGACAAGCAAAGTCAATGGAGGAAGGTGAGTTTGCTTAACGACTGCCTGATTCATTTAACGACTGCCATGATTTGCATAACAACTGCGGCAAAGAGGTGGCAAAATTTGGCACGGCTCCCTTAGCAACCGCTTTGCTGAGCAACAGAAATTCTCATCCGAATTGTGGTTTGTCCATGGAGGACTAGCATGTTGGTCATCAGGAGGCATCCCTGAAGGAGACAACTTTGCTGCCCAGGAAATCTCCAACATCAGCGCTTGGAGTCACATTGCTGAACACCCAGGAAGTGTCAAAGGAGCCTTGCACCATCTGGGGTGCAAATTTATGTGTTGTGACAACAACTGCAACTTAATAGTAACACAGAATGCCACAGAGGCTTTCTCTGTGTGCGTTTAACTGGGAAATTAAGGGAAGCTGAGACTATCTGATACCAAACCCTGTTCCATGCACCTCAAACCATTTGTTTAGACGTTAATGTTTAGGGGAAGAAGTGGCTCCAAGCCAAAGTCTAGATTTCAGCCGCCGCTGCACAATCTGAGCCTCGACTCTGGAGGTGGTGTGCTCATTTGCATAAAAAAGGGCGGGCCCTTGATCAAGCAGCGCTGACAGCCATCTTGGCTTCTTCGACAGCCCTCCATTGTTGACCCTCATTGCCAATTAGGGCAACCACCTTTTTTTTAATGTCCTCTTTCCCTGCAGATGCTTCATGGATGAGCTAATGCAGGGGTCGGCTGGAGCCGCATGTGGCTCTTTCATCCCTCTGCTGCAGCTCCCTGTTGCCGGTCGGCAGCGCAATTTTGAGAGGAGCTTCCAGTTTGAGGGGGGGGACTCCTCCAAGAGGAGACTCTATGGCAAGGGGTGGATTTTCCGGTCAGCTCCACAATGGATAGGGCTTTCGGTTAGGACAGGGAGAGGAAAAAGGACGCCGCGCTAGGAGAAGACTCTATGGTAGGGAAAACCAGACTTCCGGTCAGCTCCATAATTGAATGGGAGGCTTCTGGTTAGGACCTTTGTGGCTCTTCAAAGAACCATTCTGGCTGGGGAATTCTGGGAGCTGAAGTCCACACGTCTTGAATGCACCCTTGGCCACTTCAAGACGTGTGGACTTCAGCTCCCAGAATTCCCCAGCCAGAATGGTTCTTTGAAGGATTCCAGGTTGATCTGCAGCTAGCTTAGATGAAATGGCCCACTAGCAGAAGAACACTTCCCCACCCCAGCACAGATGTCATCAAAGGCTTCAGGAAGGGGCCACAAAGAGTACAGGCCTTCCTCATCTTCCAGAGTCACGTCTGACCATATCGGTCTACGGTGAAGGATCATCCCCCAAAACTCATTCATGGCAGTTTTAGCCTGTCTGTGGCTTCTACAAGATGGTCTTTTTTTAATCCTTAAAACATCCCTTTGAGGTAGATTAGGCTGAGGAAAATAACACAAGTTCACCTTGTTGACTGAGAAGTCATTTGAACTCAAGGTGAAGAGCTGACGTTCTCACCGAGGCTTCCCAAGAGCATGAAGCAAACTCCTTGTCCCGACAAAAAACCCTTTTATGAATTAACTGTGAATTCTGCTCATTCACATCAAGAAAAGTCTTTCAAGGGAGGATTTACAGTCACAGACCTTATCTGGCTTGGAGAGCTGCCAGGCTGACATCTGCAAAACTTGGCAAAGAGTCTCAGAGAGTCATGAACCAATGAACTAATTGTCTCCTGCAAACTCCACTCCCCTTTCGCTCCTCTTTTATATCCTCTATCCTTTATCGTCCCCCTGTGGCCTTACTCCCAAGTCAACCCCTATTCTTTAGCTGTTCCCTTTGTCTGGCAACTCTGCGCATGCACACACTGGGAACAGGCTCCAGCTGTTCTTCTGCCCCACTGATGTGTGACTCCGAAAGCAGCTGATAACTGTCAGACGGCCCTGGCCCCCTCTCTGCCTCCGACACAGAGCCCTCATCAGAGCCTTCCCCAGACTCCAGGACTGGCCCATCTCCCTCCCCAACCTCCTCACTGTCCGAATCTGCTGCCAGCTCCACCGGCCGCTGGCTTGCCACAACAGAAGTTGAGTTTTGACAATTCAGATTCAAAACTTTCTCAAGCTCACTTGACCATCTCTGATCAATGTTCGGCCTCAACTGCAACCTACCTCACAGGTCTGTCATTAAGGTAAAATAAAGGGGGCTTCAA
>NW_028261446.1:40000-76195 GCF_051295495.1 Thamnophis sirtalis
CTATACTGAGCTTCAGCATGGCATCAGCTGGCACAAGGCTGGCATCGAGTCCTTGACTTGGAAAATGAAGAAGGGCCCTGTAAAGGTTCAAAGGGACCCCACATCTGAAGAGAAGGGGGTGACTAAAGAGGCTCTTGGTGAGGGTGAAGGAGGAGAGTGCAAAAGTTGGCTGGAAACTCAACCTTAAGAAAATTATTCCTCTCAATTACCTGGCAAATAGATGGGGAAGAAATGGAGGTAAGGACAGATTTTATTTTCCTGGGCTCCAAGATCACCGCAGATGGGGACTGCAGCCAAGAAATTAAGAGATGCTTGCTCCTGGGGAGGAAAGCGATGGTAAATCTAGACAGCAGACTAAAAAGCAGAGAAATCACCCTGCCAATAAAAGTGCATCTAGTCAAGGCTGTGGTTTCCCCAGTTGCCATCGATGGCTGTGAAGGTTGAACCATAAGGACGGCTGAGCGCCAAAGAATGGAGGCCTTTGAACTCTGGTGCTGGAGAAGACGACTCCTGCATTGAGTCCCTTGGACTGCAAGGCCATCCAACCTTGATCCAAATCCTTGCATGGGCAACCCACCACCAGCTCCATTTCCTAAAGGTCCTCGGACACCTCTCAACCACATCTTCCTTTCCAATTTCCCTCCCCTCCTGCCTGCCTGCCTGCCCCTCCCTTCCCTCTTGCCGCAGGGGCTTTCCAATTCAACGGGGAGAGGACCCAACAAAACCGCCCAGAGAATTGAATTGCCGCAGTCTCCTTCTCCTGGTGCCAGAGGAAGTCTTGACTGCCCTGTTTCGCCAACCTCTTCCACCTCCTTCGAGTTGAGTCTCCCGGCAATTAGGCGAGGGAGGCATGGACAAGCGAGAGCATCCAGCAGACCAGGTTTCTCCTTCCCTATCATTTAAGGGTCACACCCAGCCCTCAATCAGTCAATCAATAATTAGTTTAATGCAATGTTTCTCAACCTGGGCCATTTGAAGATGTGTAGATTTGGTCTCCCAGAATTCCTGGGTGTTCATCAGCTAATTGGTGAATGAAGGAGGAGGAGGAGGAGATGTCTCTGAGCAGATGAAGTTGGTATGAAAGGTGGGTCTCAAGTCCATTGAGATTGTTGTTGTTAGTTTTGAAGTCATGTCCAACCCTTTGTGACCACATGGACAACGTTCCTCCAGGCCTTCCTGTCCTCTACCATCCTCTGGAGTCCATTCAAATTCACACCAACTGCTTCAGTGACTCCATCCAGCCACCTCATTCTGTGTGTCATTCCCTTCTTTTGCCCTCAATCTTTCCCAGCATGAGGCTCTTCTCCAGGGAGTCCTTCCTTCTCATTAGTAGGCCAAAGTCTTTGAGTTTCCTCTTCAGGATCTGGCCTTCAAAAGAGCAGTCAGGGTTGATCTCCTCTAGGACTGACCAGTTGGATGGCCTTGCAGTCCAAGGGACTCAACGCAGGAGTCTTCTTCTCCAGCACCCGAGTTCAAAGGCCTCCATTCTTTGGCGCTCAGCCTTCCTTATGGTCCAACCTTCACAGCCATCCATTGCAACTGGGAAAACCACAGCCTTGACTTATACACACTTGTGTTGGCAGGGTCACTGCTTTTTAGTATGCTGTCTAGATTGGTCTGGAAAGTATTATGAGTGGTCAGTTTCCTTCTCAGCCAAAACGGGCATCCCTTTCTTTCATTGGCAGTAGGAGATACAATATTCCCAGAAGGTTTATTTTGTGTCCAGGGTTTGTGTCCATCCAGATATCTCCACTATATTGCCTCTTTACATCAGATGCAACCGCTGTGTTTTATACCAGTTCTGTCTAGAGGGGTTGGGGGGAAAAAATCAACAGATTGTAGCCTGGCATCCTGGTGTGGAAGGAACATGTATGGAAGAGGCTGCCCCAAAGACAAAGGGGTCAACCTATTCTGCAAAACAGGAGAAGCAATGGGTGGGAACTAACCAAGGAGGGAAGCAGCCTAGAGCTAAGGAGAAACTTCCCAACAGTGAGAAGAATTGATCAGTGGAACAGCTTGCCACCAGAAATTGTGAATGCTCCAACACTGGAGGTTTCCAAGAAGAAACTGGACAAGCGTTTGTCTGGAATGGTAGAGGGGGCAGGGGGTTGGATTAGAAGGTATCTAAGGTCCCTTCCAACTCTCTGATTCTCTCATTCTGTTGTCCCAAAGGTGTTTTTGTTTCTTTTTTGTTTCTAAGAGGCAACTGGACTTTCTGGTTTTTCTTTGAAGATTTTCCGGTTTTTCTTATTCTGTTCTGTTATGTGCAAATAGCTGGGAAGTTATCTTGTGGTAAGATGGGAAGCCAATATATTTTACAGATAAGTGAGTGAGTGAGTGAGTGAGTGAGTGAGTGAGTGAGTGAGTGAGTGAGTGAGTGAGGAAGGAAGGAAGGAAGGAAGGAAGGAAGGAAGGAAGGAAGGAAGGAAGGAAGGAAGGAGTTATTCTCTGGACTAGCTAGCCAAGACCTGGTCCAACAGAAGACCAGAAAGAAATGAAGGAAAGCCAACTTTTGCATGCCTACAGCTTATCCCAGTTTTTTTCTACACGCTTGGGGCATTTGTTCCAATAGGGCAGTGTTTCTCAACCTTGGCAACTTGAAGATGTCCGGACTTCAACTCCCAGAATTCCCCAGCCAGCATCCGCTGGCTGGGGAATTCTGGGAGTTGAAGTCCGGACATCTTCAAGTTGCCAAGGTTGAGAAACACTGCAATAGGGGAACAAGCAAGATTGCTGAAAACCGGGGAGTTGATGCTTTGCTCTTCCTGGAGCAGGTGGGACCCCCAATCTACCTCCCCTTGGACCTCAAGGCCTTCATGGAGATCCTGGGCCACCTGTTGTCTGGGCCCCGCGCCGAATCCCCTTCAGTGGAGCAAAACAAACTCCGGCTCACCCACATAAGCCTTGGGAGCTGAAGCACAGGAAGCCAAAATCCCTGCCTACTCGAGAGCAGGAATGTTGAAGCAGCCGGGTTTCCACCGGGTGTAGGCAAGGTATCAGGTATCTTCTCCCACCTTTGCCTCACCTGAGATGCCGCAATCCACCTCCGGGCTGGGTTGTCATGGCACAGAGCAGAGGCTCAGCTGGTGTGTCATGAACCGGCCCCTTGGCAGATTGCTGGACCGGGCTGGAAAGGGCAAATATTAATGACCCATCTCAAGGAACAGCCGGGAGGGGGGTTCGATTTACGCCTGGGAGGGAGCCACGACTACTCTGCAAGAGTCCTGCCAATCCAGCGGCCCACGGATCAAGAAGTCTGCCCTAATATTTGGGCTTTTAATCGCTGGCATCCTTGAACGCCAAACCTGGTTTTTAAGGGCAGGTCCCAGCACGCACCAATGATCATGGGTTTTATGGCATTCGTCCAGCCCACGCGTGAACTGCAGTGACGTCAGGGAAATTTCGAGCTGGTTCCAGTTTTCCTGCAGAATATGCATAAGCTGTGCAATAGATATGTTTTATTTACGCAAGAGGGGGGAAAAGGAAAGGAGAGACGAAAGAGGAGGGAGGGAGAGAGAGAGAAAGACAGAGAGAGAGAGAGATGAGCTAATGCAAAAGCTGCATTTCTTTGGCAGAGAATATATTTTATCATCCCTCAGGGTTACGATCCCGAAACAAGCACACAAAAACCTAACATTCCGCACTTAATCATCCTTTAAAAAAAAAAAAAAGAACAACTTCTGATTACTCCAATATTTGCTGTCATCATTTGGGGGGGGAAATTCGTTATAAATTTCAACTGCCTCATTTGGGGAAATGGATTTTGAATTTTTATGATTTCCGTGAATTACGATAGGACTTTTGTTTTTTCCTGCATTTTCCTGCGTAATTAATTCCTGAAGGCCACCCACCCACCCACCCAGACCCTGTTAGATGCCAGTCAGCAGGCAAATCTCCTCCATAAACGAAGGGAAAGTGGGAAGGCAGAAGGATTTCTATCTGGAAAATGAATTCTGGTGAGTTCTTATGGAAGGGCAGGGAATCAGCCTCTCTCTCTCTCTCCCTCTCTCTCTCTCTCTCTCCCTCCCTCCCTCCCTCCCTCTCTCCCTCAGGTGCAAGGAAGACCCTCCCCCCTTGGTGCAGTCTTAAAAGGGAAGCCTTTTGTGCGTGCAAATTTTATCAGACTTGAGACAGGAGAAAGGAATGGAGTTGTGTTTATATGAACACAGAGAAGTATTAAATTTGGAAAAGGCCCCCAGGCTTCCCACACCCCCTGGAGCCTCTAGCAACATCTCTTTACGTCTTAAGGTTAAGATGTCCTTCTGGAAAAAGGATGGCCCTTGATTCCTAGGCCAGGGGTAGTAGTCATACCCAGACCGAACGTACCAAAGTATGGATTATAGACTACAGTTGTTTCGTTTTTTAAAATAAATTGTTCAAAGACATATTTTACAGATTGGAAATGAAATGAGGAAGGGAGGGAGAGGGACAGGGAGGAAGGAAGGAAGGAAGGAAGGAAGGAAGGAAGGAAGGAAGGAAGGAAGGAAGGAAGGAAAAATGGGAGGAAGGGAAGGAAAGAAGAAAGAAAGGAGAAAAATGGGAGGGAGGGAAGGAAGAAAGGAGAAAAATGGGAGGGAGGGAAGGAAGAAAGGAGAAAAATGATAGGGAAGGAAGGTAGGAAGGTAGGATAAAAATGGGAGGGAAGGAAGGAAGGGAGGAAAGAGAAAAATGGGAGGGAGGGAGGGAAGGTTCAGTTTTCTTTACAGCAATTATGCCTCTCTCTCTCTCCTCCCCCCCCCCTCTCTCCTCCCTTCTTCTGCTATGCTAACCATCAGACCCATAAATCCCAAGTTATTTATTTCTCCTCTCAACAAAAACACTACAAAGCACTTCCTGGCTAAGGTTATTTCCGAAAGGCACAGCAACATTTGAAAAATCAGCCTGGTGACTTTGCATCCAACTTGTCCAAACTTCTGCACCTGAATGCCTAGATCTTTCTGGACCACCACACCCACGTTGGACTTGATGGGAGCCGGAGAGCAACTGGCCTGGAAAGGCAATCGAAAGCAGCCGGGTCTCCCAGGCCCGAAAGGAGACCTGAAGCTGGCAGCGTCGTCCCCTTCCTGAAGGCCGAAGGGAATTTGCTGTGCAAATAATTCCTTGAGCAGTGACACATTGGCTATTGTCTTCTCTGGTTGGCTTTTAACCCCGAAGGAGATTGTTTTATCGGAATTACCCGATTCAAGGAATTTGAGCCTTTATGGTTCCTTATCAGGCCTGAGTCTATCTTTTTTTTTATTATTAGTCCCTTAATAACAATGTGTTTGTGTGTGTGTGTGTTTAGCATGCCCAAAAGGTAACCCTTTTTAACCATGGAATCTCTACCTTCAGAAATGCTGCTTGCATTTCACTTAAGGGAGGGGTGAGACTAGAAGCCCCCAAGGCAATAAACTTTGCTTGCAGCTGGCAAAAGGGGGAGGGTTGCCTTTCCCTAAAAAATGTGCAAATTGCAAAAATGGAAAGACAAAGAGCCTCCCCCCCTCGGAACAAGAAATAATAAATAGGATACTGATGTGAGCAGAGATGGACAGGCTGACTCTTAGAGCTCAAAGACAAGGAGGAGATGGAATACCATCTGGGACAAGTGGCTCCTCCGATGGTTAGAAAGGAAGGGGGGAAAAAGCCGGGATATAAAAACACAGACAAGTTGAGAATTGGAGAACGTGGTATTAAGAATGTGTGACAGGCAGGAATAGGATACGTATTTGTTATGATTAGTAATTATATAATAGAAAGGATCAACGGAGAGGTAATCTTACACATTCCTGTGTAATTGATATAAAATGTAATTGCTGTACCATCTAAATCACTATATGGAAACGTTTATGCCAGAAATGTCACACACTGTGTCCAATGTTTTTAATGTTTAACTAATAAAAAACTTTATAATAAATTTTTAAAAAATGTGCAAATTGGAGGGGGGGGAAAAAAGAGGAATTCCTCCAGATTCTTGGCTGCCATTCTCTCCTGCCTGGGCTACTACATTCCTTGGCAAATATTCTCCATTTTCCTGGAGAGAGAGAGAGGGAAGAAAAGAATTCCTGATCCATCTAGAGAAAACTTTCCACTCTGGAGATGCAGACCCAGATACAGAAACCAAAATAGAAACTCTTGGCAGAAAACCAGCTGGGCTGCTTGGAGGACTAGCGAGGAAGGACTACATCTCCTCCACGTAGACCACGCCCGCAAGGCAATCTCAGTCATCGTTACCTTCTCCCCCTTCCCCACCCCTGGGGGGCTCCCATAGTCTCATAGGTCATGTGAGTTTCGTTCAGCAGCAGCAGCAGCAGCCGGGCAAGTAGAGCACCCCGATGTGTCACCATCGGAAAACCTCCCACCGGGGAGGGTGTGAGAGGAGAAGGAATGTGCAACCTCCAGAGCATATAAGAGCTTGGCTGGTGGCCCGTTTGCCAAAGATCTCCAGGGCTGACCAGGTGAAGCCTACTGAGAAGAGAAAGAGGAAGAGGACAGAAGAAATAAAGGAAGAAGATTGGGAAGATGGCTTGGCTGAAGTTCACGTTTTCACTCTTCTCCCTGGGGGCCCTGCTGGTTTCGCCGGCTTTCTGCCAACCACCCGCTTGCGAGGTGGTCAAGAAGACGGTGCCCCAGGGCTCCTTCCGGCTGGACGTGGAGCCCCGCGATTATACCCCCAACGACATCTATACAGGTAAGGTGCCGATTCACGGCTGGCCCCGCCTTGGCTTTGGTTCTTTGGTGTGGAAAATTCCCTCGCCATTATTTCAGCTCTCCCTGTTAGTATCCGCCTTCTGGGTCCAGGGAATTAATAGAAGAATCGTTCCAGGTTTTATTTTGTTTTTTTTAAATCATCTTTGCAGAATTTAGCATGCCCCAAAGGGAGTTTGAGGCATGCAGGGACTCGAGAACGGAGGGAGGAAGGAAATCGCAGGGCTTCTTATGGTTGCCATTCACAGAATCGGAGAGTTTGAAGGGAACTTGGAGGTCTTCTAGTCCAACCCCCTGCTCAGGCAGGAGACCCTTATAGAATTACAGAAAAAATAAAGCTTGAAGGGAACTTGGAGGTCTTCTAGTCCAACCCCCTGCTCAAGCAGGAGACCTTTACAGAATTACAGAATAACAAGAGTTGGAAGGGGCCTTTGAGGTCTTCTAGTCCAGCCCCCTGCTCAGACAGGAGACCCTTACAGAATTACAGAATAACAAGAGTTGGAAGGGGCCTTAGAGGTCTTCTAGTCCAGCCCCCTGCTCAGAGAGGAGACCCTTACAGAATTACAGAATAACAAGAGTTGGAAGGGGCCTTTGAGGTCTTCTAGTCCAGCCCCCTGCTCAGACAGGAGACCCTTACAGAATTACAGAATAACAAGAGTTGGAAGGGACCCTGGAGGTCTTCTAGTCCAGCCCCCTGCTCAGGAGACCCTATACCACTCTGGCGGTCCAGTTTCTCCTTAAAAGCCTCCGGTGGTGGAGTACCCACGATCTCTGGAGGCAACCTCCGTCCCAGTGGTTAATTGTTCTCACTGTCGGGAACATTAACGTGAGGAATAGGCGAGGACTGTTCTTCGCCACGGCCCTCCAAGCAATGCAGAATTCACGGTGCGATGGGTAAAAGGAGAAATTGCAGCATTGCAGTTTTGTGGAGGTAACGCGGGAAGAGCACCTGGCCTAGAAAAGTTTCTAGGCGTTTTCTTGGCAAAAAAATAATAAAAACCGAGTCACTAGAAAGGAGAATCGTGCGTTCGATCCATTCCAAAGCGTCAATTCTCCATCAGAAGAGAGCGTTAAGACACCGGGGCAATAAGGAGAGGAAGGTTTCCAAAACGCCACCGAGGCAGGTTGGCTGGCTTGTGCCCCTATTGCAGAACGGAAGACCGAGGCCAGCTGTGAAAGCGTTCGGCCTGCTCTCTTGGTTCCCCTGTGGGCGTCTTCCCCATTTCACAACTTTTAATGCCAGTCCAGGCTTGGTCGAAACGCAGCCTGGACTGAGGGCCCCACCTTGTGAGTCAGAGGCAGCCCACAGGCGAGGAATGCTGGAGATCTCAAATCCCAGGTTGGAATTTCCCTCCGGCATCTCAAGCGTGTTTGGCTTCTCCTTCCAAACTCAAATTTTCCTCCTCTTCTTCTTCCTCCTCCTTTCCTTGGCAGTATCGATCACCGGGGCAGAGAACGCCTCTTCCGCCATCTTGCAAGTTGTGCCTTCGGCGGAGGACAACAGTGGGGGGCTGTGGGAAGAGGGGAGCCTGCTGGTCCAGTGCAGCAACACTGACAGCCTCATGCAGAAAAACCTCTCCGGGTCCAGCATGAGGACGCGCTGGATTTCCTCAAGCAACACCAACGTTGGATCGGCAGAAATAAGGTGAGGGGTCCCACATTGGGGAGGTGGGGTGGGGGGGGGTGGAGAGGAATTCCTCCGAGGAGCTGGCAGAGGATGCTTCAAATGCTCAGGTGCTCCGTCTTTAAAGGAGGCAGGAGGCACACAAATGCATGTGCCTGCGCATTATTATTATTATTAGTATTATTAGTTAGTATTATTAGTATTATATATTTGCCATAATCCTGTGTGGAAAGTGAGGCTGAAAGATGGAAATCCCGAGGGCCAAACACAGAGAATGGTTTTTCAGCCTAATCTCTCCCTCCCTCCCTCCCTCCTCCCATTCCCACATCCTTCCTTCCATTCCCATCTCTTTCCCTCCTTCCTTCATTCCTATATCTCTCCTTCTTTCCTTCCTTTTTCCCTCCTTCAATTTCCATTCCTTCCTTCCATTCCCATCTCCTTCCTTCCTTCTGTCCCTCATTCCTATATCTCTCCTTCCTTCTTTCCTTCCTTCCATTCCCTTCCTTCCATTCCCATCTCCTTCCTTCCCTCCCTCATTCCTATATATTTCCTTCCTTCCTCCTTTCCCTCCTTCTATTTCCATTTCCTTCCTTCCATTCCCATCTCCTTCCTTCTTTCCCTCCCTCATTCCTATATATTTCCTTCCTTCCTCCTTTCGCTCCTTCAATTTCCATTTCCTTCCTTCCATTCCCATCTCCTTCCTTCCTTCTGTCCCTCATTCCTATATCTCTCCTTCCTTCTTTCCTTCCTTCCATTCCCATTTCCTTCCTTCCATTCCCATCTCCTTCCTTCCTTCCTTCCCTCCCTCATTCCTATATATTTCCTTCCTTCCTCCTTTCCCTCCTTCAATTTCCATTTCCTTCCTTCCATTCCCATCTCCTTCCCTCCTTCCTTCATTCCTATATCTCTCCTTCTTTCCTTCCTTTTTCTCCTCCTTCAATTTCCATTTCCTTCCTTCCATTCCCATCTCCTTCCTTCTTTCCCTCCCTCATTCCCACATATTTCCTTCCTTCCTCCTTTCGCTCCTTCAATTTCCATTCCCTTCCTTCCATTCCCATCTCCTTCCTTCCCTCCCTCATTCCTATATATTTCCTTCCTTCTTCCTTTCGCTCCTTCAATTTCCATTTCCTTCCATTCCCATCTCCTTCCTTCCTTCTGTCCCTCATTCCTATATCTCTCCTTCCTTCCTTCTTTCCTTCCTTCCATTCCCTTCCTTCCATTCCCATCTCCTTCCTTCCCTCCCTCATTCCTATATATTTCCTTCCTTCCTCCTTTCCCACCTTCAATTTCCATTTCCTTCCTTCCATTCCCATCTCTTTCCTTCCTTCTTTCCTTCCTTCCATCCATGCATCCAAGACTAGCTTATACCATCTGCCAGCTATGGAATTGTTTCATTCCTTTTATGATTAATCAGCGTTTTAATACTGTGGCTCTGAACACCAGGAAATGCCTTGTATGAATCCCACAAATAACTGAATACTCAAGCTTGCTCTCCTAAACCATTCTGCCTCATTCTGGTACAGGATGACAGGAAGCCGGACATTTGAAACTAAAATTAAACAGTGATTCCTGCTTTCCTAAATTCTGTGCATAAAAACCCTAACAATGATTGACTTTCTCATGATCCAGCTTCTCTTCTTTTTCTCAACCCTGTCTTTTTCTGCTTGTCTGTTTGCAAACAGAGCCTTCGTCACCTTCCTCAACGGAACTACCCTGCTCCAGACCAGGACCCTGGAAAAAGGTAATTTTAGCAGGTTCCTGGGGGAAAAACAGCTCAGGAAAACAGGGATATTTGCAACATGATTTGGAGGTGATTCAAAGCACTGAGTAAAGCTAGAACATAATTAAGTGGAAGCATTTCCATTTGTGCCGTGTTGCTCTCCTTCCCCAAGACAGCTTGGGAGGCTGGGGCATTTTTAGGGGACTATCAAAATGGTCAAGAGGGAGTGGTGCGGTCACCTAGAGGTGGAGTTCTCGCCTCACAGTGAGGAGGCTGTGAGTTCAATCCTAGGTAGAGGCAGGTATTTCTCTCTCTGGGAACAATGAGAATATGTATCTGCTGAACAAAACTCCGCATTGGGGACAGGAAGGGTAGCTGGCCATTAAAACATTCTGCTAACTCCGTTCAGTTGCCCAAACTCCACCCCATAAGGGATTATGGTAGAGGTGAAATCCTGACAGGTTCTGACAGGTTCTGGAGAACCGGTAGCTGAAATTTTGAGTGGTTCGGAGAACCAGCAAATATCACCTCTTCCTACTCAAGAGCAGGTGTCAAGGGTTTCTAAAGATGTCTGGTGTCAAGGTTCCAAATAGCATCCGAAATTAAATCAGAGTCCAAGGCAAAGGATTCCTCAAAGTTCCAGTTTATGAAGAGAGCCATGTTGGCACATCTGGGAAAACCAGACTCTGAAAGCTTCTCAATTTTCCTCACCAAACTTAAAGTTCAAGATCTTGCCCCCACATCCACAAGTCCATCCCATGGTCCAATCTCCCACTGCCATGCTGGTAGCTTCTGCCTTCTCTGTAGCCGCTCCGACCCTATGGAATGAACTACCCCCAGAGATCCGGACCCTACCCACTCTCATGGCCTTCCGAAAGGCTATTAAAACCTGGCTATTCCAGCAGGCCTGGGGCTGTTGACCTCTCGACCGAGGTCCAGCCCCGATTAGACTGGGTGCATGATGTGCTTCTTTTAATCTGTTCTCCTTTGTTTGTTTTTAACTCTTTTTAAAATTCATTTTCTGTAAGCCGCCCGGAGTCCTTCAGGATTGGGCGGCCTATAAATTTAATAAATCCAATCCAATCCACCCATCCAGTTCTGGTCAGGTGCAGAGACAAAGGATGACCTTGGCTTTCTAGAAAGAATGTTGTTATGGCTACATAGCATCTAACTCCATACAATTCCCCCCTCCCATTTTCCCACCATAGAAAAGGCATAGTAGAATAATAGAAAGTGTGGCAGGCCAAAGATTCAAAAGAAAAGATGGCGGCTGGCCTAAACATCTGGGCTGACATCACAGGAACAGTAGCTCTCCCCATTTCTCCATCAGCCAAAGGACTCATCTAACCTTGCTTCCATTTTTCCTTCTCAGAGGCGTTCAGCTCAATGTCATCATCTTCCGTCTCCCGGCCAACCAGCAGCACCGGCAAGCCGACTCTTCTGAGCAACCCTACCGATGGTCACCGCCACATCAACTCCACCTCATTCCACCACAACCTAGCGTCTTCCCACCAATCCACCAAAGGTCCACACAGTTCGGTCTCGGTGACCCAAGCCAGCTCGGTCCTTCTCGCCATCCTGCAGTTTCTTTCCATCTCTCTGGGATACAAGCTCTTGGCCTGAGCTCCCGTCCGTGTTCGCGTACAACCAGGATTTGAGAACTAACGGGCTGGTTTTCTTGGGAACTCAATAGCCCTCCTGCGAAATCCACTTCCTTCCTCCTCTCCCTCCCAATCTCCCTTTTCTGAACTCAGAGGCTGAATCCAGAACCCGTTTCAGCATCTGCCTTGCCCAGTGTTGAGATTCAATTCTTTTGAAGGAGCCGAGGTGGCGCAGCGGTTAGGGGTGCAGTACTGCAGGCCACTTCAGCTGACTGTTATCTGCAGTTCGGCTGTTCAAATCTCACCGGCTCAAGGTCGACTCAGCCTTCCATCCTTCCGAGGTGGGTGAAATGAGGACCCGGATTGTTGTTGGGGGTGATATGCTGACTCTGTAAACCGCTTAGAGAGGGCTGAAAGCCCTATGAAGCGGTATATAAGTCTAACTGCTATTGCTATTGCTATTTTTTTACTACCGGTTCTGTGGGTGTGGCTTGGTGGGCGTGGCAGGGGAAGGATACTGCGAAATCTCCATTTCTTCCCCATTCCTGGGGCCAACAGCCAGAGGTGGCATTTGCCAGTTCTCTGAACTACTCAAAATTTCCGCTTTAAGAGATCAAGGCATAGTGAGTTACTTAAAAGCCAACCCATTGCTTCCCCCGATTCAGCTGCTTGAGGCAGAGTGTGTATTTACTTAACAGTAAGAGCAAGTAATTCTGGTCCAAAAGATGCAACTGTTGTTTTAAATGTATAGGACTACAATCTAGGCAAAAAAATGCCTCTTTAAAAGTAAGACACCCCCCCCCTCCCCGACCGTCCTCTTGCAAAGAGCTTTTCCATTCTCCATAGCAAGAAGAATTCCGGAGGGGAGGGGGGGGTGCGGAGGGCACACGAGGGCATTCGAGGCCCGGATAATCAGACTAAAAGGGTGAAATCACTGTCACAAACTGGAACTGACATCCCTCTCCACCCCTCAGTCCTGCAAAGATGCTGACCGAAGCATTTCGTAAACAGGCCCGATCGGACAAGACAATCGCCCCTTGACTGCCAAACGAAATACACATTTGAAAAGTTCTCAAACTAAACTCTTTCATCTGTTGGTCCCAACGACCATCTGGATTGCGGATCCTTCACAGCAGCGAGACTGGGGTGGGGGTGGGGGTGGGAGGAATCCTTTTTTTAAAAAAAAACACTTTCTGCTATTTAAATCCCCTGCTGGTAAAGCCTTGCCCTGTGTTAGAAAGGGGGGGGGGGAAGTCTTTTTTCTTTTCTCCAAAAATAACTTGGGAGCTGCTGACTGCTTACTACTATTACTACGGGTCTGAAGAACTAACTGTCGTTAAGATTTGGAGAAAAAAGAAAAGTGGGGGAGGCCAGAAGAAACAGGAGGAGGATTTTAGAAGCTCGCAGTCCCGATGTTGGGACTTCCAAAAGTTCTCTGCGTGGTTGTTGTTGTTGTTGTTGTTATTTTGTACATACTGTATCTTTGGGAAACGTATTTTGAAACTCCATTGTGCTTTCCGAAGCCAATAAAATATATTCATAAGACCTGGTGCAATTGTGGAGTCTGGTGGGGAGGGAAGGGGGGGGAACGATGGTACGACGAACTTCAATCGCAAGGGCAGTGTGGTGGCAACTCGAAGTTGTCTGGAACGAGCTCCCCGTTTGAAATCCGGACCCTTTACTACCCTCCCGGCCTTCCGTAAAGCTACTAAGTCCCGGCTGTTCCGGAAGGCTGGGGGCTGTTGAAGTATCCAGCCCCACTTCGTCTGTGAATGTTGTCGTGTTTTAAATTGTTGTATTGTCTTATTTATCCACTTCCCCTGTTTTATTGTAAGCCGCCCGGAGTCCTTCGGGAGTGGGCGGCATACAAAACCAATAAATGAAATGAAATGACATTAACTTCCAGAATTCCCAGGCCAGCAAAGGAGACGGATGATTAGTTAGAACCTTAGGACCTTCTCTTAACGGAGCGTTGGGTCCTCCTAGGTTTACGTTCTCGTCTTATTGCAGTGTTTCTCAACTTCGCAACTCTTAAGATGTGTGAACTTCAACTCCCAGAATCCCCCAGCTGAGCATGGCTGGCTGGGGAATTCTGGGCGCTGAAATCCACGTAGCTTACAGTGGCCAAAGTTGGAAAAAAACCTGGCCTTGTCCCAACCTGATGGTCTCCCAATTTTGTTGGCCTACGGTTCCCATCAGCCATCTCCCAATTTAGGAAAAATCAGAACCCAAACATCTAGAGACGTGATGTCGAACCCATGCCACGCGTGCCACATGTAGAGCCCTCTCTGCAGGGACGGCAGCCATCGCCCCAGCCCAGTTCCACCACGCATGTGCACAAGCCTCCCAGCTGGTTTTGGGGTCTCTGCTGCGCATGCTGAGGGCGGGACGCATGCCAGCGACACGTGTGAGCCAGGGGTGGGTTTCAGGCGGTTCGCGGCGGTCCCCGCGAACCGGTTGGTCGGCGAACCCGGAAGTAAGTAACTTCCGGGAACGCCAAAAGATCCACCCGCCCGCCCGCGTTTCTTACCCGGTTTTGACGAGTTCTGCGGTTCCACGTATGCGCAGAATGCATACAGCGCCTGCGCGATCCTCCAGGAGCAGCTGGAGCATCGCACAGGCGCTAGTACGCATGCGTGCACTGCGCGTGTGCACGAGGACGCCGCGAGAAACCCACCCCTGGTGTGAGCATACAGGGGGAAGCGGGGTGCGCGTGCATCAGGCACTTGCATTGCATTTTGGGGGTTTGTGCATGTGCAGGAGCCCCGTTTTGGGCCTGGAAAGCCTCCTGCACCAACCTGGAAGCCAAAAATGGCCGGGGCGGGGGGGGCAGGGTGCATGCACGGGGGATGCCTATGTATGTGCGGGGGCTCTCGCATTGCATTTTGGGGTTGTCCCTTGTGCTTTGCCACCAAAAAGGGTTCCCCATCACAGTCCTAGAGAGTCCTGCTTCCAAAAGTCCAAAATCTGGAGCCCGATTTCACCCACGTCGTAAATTTCTCAAGGTCGCGGAGGAAAAAGAAAACAATCAGAACTAACAAATTCCCCCCCTCCTCCCCCCCCCCCCAGTTTGAATTATTCCTCCATTCAAATGCACAGAAACGACTTTCGGTGGCTTTTCCCTCCCCGAGGCTGCTCCCTTTTTTCTTTGCTAATGACTCTGCAAGCCGGTTTCAGCCAGAACACCCCACCCCACCCACCCCCAGCCAAGCCGACCCACTCGATGTTGACATGCATTTAATCCTGCCGAATAACCATTGCATTTTTATTGCCTGGCAGAACGCGGGGCCCATTTTAATGAAGGCTTCCATAACTGCAACGGCTTGTGGGGGGTGCAAATTAACCCGAAATGCCCTTTGATTTCGTGTCAGAGGCTCCGCGATGGACAGGAAGCCTCTAGTTTCTGCTCCAGGACACAAGGGGGCTTTTCTGTTTCTGAAAACTGAGGGATAGTTCGTTTTAATTCTCCCGTTCTCCCACTGTATGTTCCTGCAACAGTCTAATCTAGTGCAACGGGCACTAGAAGCAAGAGGCAGAAAACTATCAGAACGCAGCTGTTGGGGTTCCAAATAGCATCCGAAATTAAATCAGAGTCCAAGGCAAAGGATTCCTCAAAGTTCCAATTTATTAAGAGAGCCTTGTTGGCACATCTGGGGAAACCCGAATCTGAAGGCTTCCCGGTTTTCCCCACCCAGTTGAAAGTTCGTGATCTTGCCCCCCACACCCTCCCACCCACAAGTCCATCACATGGTTGAATCTCCCACTGCCACGTTGGCAGCTTTCACCCATCCAATTCCGGTCAGGTGCAGAGACAAAGGATGACCTTGGTTTTCTAGAAAGAATGTTGTTATGGCTACGTATCACCCAACTCTGCATCATCCCCTCCCCCCTTTCCCATTTTCCCACCATAGAAAATGAATCGTAGGAAGTGGGGCACGCCTGCTGAAGTCCAAAAGGAAAGTTGGTTTGCAGGCCTGACGGCAGACCTGAACTAGCAGTCAGAAGTCATGGTGGAAATTCTTCCATTTCACAACCTATGGACAGACTTCAGCACAGCTTCCATTGGGAAGCTGGGACTATCCTAGACCAAGCCAAGGCCAGAAACGCCGGGGAGTGTCTAGAACAGTGTTTCTCAACCTTGGCAACTTGAAGATGTCCGGACTTCAACTCCCAGAATTCCCCAGCCAGCATTCGCTGGCTGGGGAATTCTGAGAGTTGAAGTCCGGACATCTTCAAGTTGCCAAGGTTGAGAAACACTGGTCTAGAAGCCAAGCACTCTGACCAATTAGCCTTCAACAGACTCGTCGACATAAACAATATCTGTAGCCTGTGCAAAAGAGACAATCAATAAATCAAAAAGGGGAACAAAAACACCAAAGCACCTCTCCACCAGGTGAACATAGATTAACTCCAAGATTAACATTAGGCCAACAACCCGTAGCCAATACCTCAAACGAGAAACTGCCAAACAAGCCAACTGGGGGTGGGTTTCTGCCGGTTTTACTATCAGTTTGCAACCCATGAGCAATGCGCGTGCACTCTTCAATGTACATTGTTCTGCGTAAGCAGTTTACAGTGAAGGCTGCACAAGCGGAAATCCAAAATGGCGGCGGCCCAGTAGCAGCAAGGGAACCGGCTCAGGGACGTGGCAGGACTGAGTCGCCGCCGGTTCCGCGACCCAGGCCTGACTTCCACTACCGGTTCAGCCCAACCGACAGCAGTCCACCTCCAAAGGCAACATTAAACAGCCCAACCAAATGACCTTAACCACCCAAGAGTTATGACCACCCAACCATAACCGACAGGACAAACCATTAGAATATAAGAGCAAACCCACTCCTTTCTAGCACTGATAATGTTACCTAGTTGGGTCATGAAACATCTGCAAGAAAACAACCGAGCTCAGAAAGCACCAAGGACCCCACAGTCCTCCTCCTTCTCCTCCTTCTCCTCCTCTTCTTCCTCCTTCTCCTCCTCTTCCTCCTCTCTGTAAATCCCTCTCCCTTCTAGCACTGATGATGTTACCTAGTTGGGTCATGAAATGTCTGCAAGAAAACCCCCAAACTCAGAGAGCACCAAGGACCCCACAGTCCTCCTCTTCCTCCTCCTCTTCCTCTTCCTCCTCCTCTCTGCAAATCCCTCTCCATTCTGGCACTGATGATGTTACCTAGTTGGGTAATGAAACGTCTGCAAGAAAACAACCGAGCTCAGAGAGCACCAAGGACCACACAGTCCTCCTCTTTCTCCTCCTCTTCCTCTTCCTCCTCCTCTCTGCAAATCCCTCTCCCTTCTAGCACTGATGATGTTACCTAGTTGGGTAATGAAACGTCTGCAAGAAAACAACCGAGCGCAGACAGCACCAAGGACCACACAGCCTTCATCCTCCTTCTCCTCCTCTTCCTCCTTCTCTTCCTCCTCCTCCTTTTTGCAAACCTCACTTCCTTCTGGTACTGATATTGTCTAGATGAGTTATGAAATGTTTGCAAGAAAGCAACCAAGCTCGGAGAGCACCGAGGAGTCCTAATTCTGCCATCCTGTACATTGTTTTCTTTTGAAGCAACTGCCTTGATTTGCACAGCGCCAGCATTCAAACCATCTTGAGATCAGGGCTTCTCAAAGTTGGCCACCGTTAGAGGTGAGGACTTCAAGTCCCAGAATTCCCCAGCTTTTTGCAAATGACGAGCCCCTTTTTCGTGGCACCTGATGCCCTTGATTGTAGACTGAAGTGAGTCCTTAAGTGGCCCCAAAGCCTCTTTCCAGGCTAAGGGGCTCTAAGGTCCCGCTTTTTGACCATCTCCTGCCACAAAGCGTGACAATAGCCCCCTCCCACCTTCAGCCCATCCCTGCCCGGATGATAAGCTGCTGAGTCACTTCGCCCACAAATTTGTCCAACTGGGTTTTTAAAACTTTTAACAAATCTTTCAGCAAAGCTGGCCTCCCCTCCCCAAGAGCCTTCGAACGAAATGAGAAACTTTTTCCCCATTTTTTCTTTTGTTTGCTCCGAGTCTAATTTTGAAATTGTTCACTGGCTGAGATTTTTGCCTTTGTTCTTCTCTGTTCGTGGTCCAAGGTCCGCTCTGCAAAATGTTGATAAGGTGTGCAAATAGTTTGGGAAATACATTTGGAAAACAGCAGAGTTTAGAGGAGACGGCTGGTGGTTTGGTTTCCGATTTTCATAGGCAGCGTTTTTCTTTTTTTAAAAAAATATATACTTTTTTTATTTTCCACTTTCATAACATATAATCTCATGTATACTATTACATAGCCAATATCCTATTGTATTAAGTAGTAACTACATCAGTTCCAGAAAGATAAAAACCCATTATTAGCTCTTCTGCTCTCCATACACCTCTTTCTTCTACCTCTCTCCTACCTCCTTTCTTCCTTCCATCATCCTTTCCTACTCTACTTCCCCTTCCTTTCTCCTTCTCCTCTCTCTTCATTCCACTCCTCCTTATCCTCCTCATCTTCCCCCCCTTGCCCTCTCTCCTATCCCTCTCTTTCCATCTTTCTTCTCTCCTCTGTTTCCCACTCTTCCTCTCATTGGTGTATTTCAGCTTCTGAGCAAATTCCATTCTATGTTGATGGTATTTATGCTTCCATATCCATAGAAAGTTTTTATTTTCCATTTCCATAACATACAATCACATGTATACTATTGCATAGCCAATATCCTATTGTATTAAGTAGTAACTACATCAGTTCCTCTTGTCATCAACGCCCAGAAAGATAAAAACCCATTATTGGCTCTTCTGCTCTCCATACACCTCTTTCTTCTGCCTCTCTCCTGCCTCCTTTCTTCCCTCCATCATCCTTTCCTACTCTACTTCCCCTTCCTTTCTCCTTCTCCTCTCTCTCCATTCCACTCCTCCTTATTCTCCTCATCTTCCCCACCTTACCCTCTCTCCTATCCCTCTCTTCCCATCTTTCTTCTCTCCTCTGCTTCCCACTCTTCCTCTCATTGGTGTATTTCTGCTTCTGAGCAAACTCCATTCTATGTTGATGGTATTTATGCTTCCATGTCAATATACTTAACATATCTCAGTGTTTTTCAATGGATGCCAAGACTGTAGAACTTCGCCCCAGAAGCTGCCCCTAAGTTTCCCCATCTCGGCCACTTTGAGGCATGGACTTCAACTCCCGTCTCCGTGTGACATTCAAGTCAGAAGCATCTCGTTGGGGCATCAGATGGACCCCTTGCGTGCTGAGCCATCCCTGCCAAAAGCAGCAGCCTGTCCTTACCCATAGTATCATCTCATTCTGTCTGAAGCACCCGTGTTTAATTTGGGAGGCCTTGGTCGCAGTCAGCTGGCTCCCAATTAGTCACTCGCCAGTGAGCGGAACATCAACAATTGTGGCTTTTTCAAGCACCCCGGGCATGAAGAGGCCAAATGTGCAGCAGCCAAGATAACAAAGCACGAGCAGGCCCCCTTTCTCTGCCCGTGGTTGGCATCTGTTGGCACTTGCTAGAAAAACCTCCGACGGGGGCTGGAACTGAAGGGACCCCTGAAACCGACACTTAACCACGGAAGAAATACACCGTCACAAAAGCCTGCAAAAGACCTCGGTGGTGGGTGTCAGTTGGTACTTCATTTAATAATCAGGAAAGAAACCACTCAACTCCATTCGCTTGAAATCAAGTGTACTCTTACTAATTACAAACGAATAGTAGCGAAGCAAAGCTGAATCTGGTTAATTAGGCGCGAAAGCAAAGAATATCATGTATAGTTCAATCCCCTCCCCTTGGCACCCCAGTCCATAGTCCAATTATAATGCACCCAACTGTCAGGTGGGAGATATCTTCAAAAAAACATCACCAGGATGGAATGCCGGACAGTTAACCTTGGCGGGAAACTCCCTTCCTCCGCATGCGCAATGAGATGGTCAGGCCAGCGTCTAGAATCTTCCTCCAGCACATAATGATTCCCTTCCCAAATACCATGCACCCCCCCTCCCCGTTTCAATGGCAGCCGAAGCAGCAGCAAAGCAGAGGCTGACAGCGGGCTTCGCACCAGGTGGGTTCCTACCCGCCTTGGTACCGGTTCGCTTCGCGCACGGGCCTGACGTGAATGCGCAATTCACTGTCAATTGTTCTGCGCGTGCGCAAAGACCATTAAAAACTCATAGAAAGCATGCCGGCAACGGCAGCAGAGACTGGGGAAAGGGTTCGGGGTGTGTGGCCAGCCTGGGTCGCTGCCAGTTCTGTAACCCAGGCCAAATTACCGCTACCAATTCGGATGAACCGGTGCGAACCGGTAGCAACCCACCTCTAGTTCTTTTTATGACGCCGTTTTAGCATCAGGCGTTAGTTTAATGCTGCTCCTTTCCTTCTTTGCTCTTCTCCTCCCCCCCCCCCCCCAATTATATTTCTCCGGGCGAGCACTCGTGAATGGGACTTTTCCCCAGAAAGCCAGGCATAAATGTTTAAATCCTTCCTTTTCGATTTATAACGTTCAGGCATGAATTATGGGAAGCCGTAAGAGGGCTCGAGTCCCTCTTGATCGGCGCACACGACAGGAATGGAAGCTCCGAATCCAGTTAGCCAGGGGTGCTGTGTCATCTTAGATGACAAAGAGTGCCCGGAGGGCAGGGAGGGCATGAACCTGGAAAGGTGCCCAGAAGGTCAATACCCTCAGAGATGGCTTCTCCAGGTGGGTCATTCCACTCCTGCTTGGCTCCATGGGTGGTGGGTAGCCGATGCATCAAGACTGAAAACTCTAGCGTGGCCTAAGTGAGCCTCTGTCCCTTTGTCCTTCAAAATGTGCTGACAATCCAGATGTTGCCCACTGTAGATTGAAAAGGCTCCCCGTTCTGGAAAGAAACATTACCAAGCAGTTAATGAACCAATCCAACTGAGTCTGCATGCATCAGCTCGGGCTATGATCTACCAAAGAGTGGGCATTTCTATTCTATTCTATTCTATTCTATTCTGTGTTAATATCACTTTATAAGGCCTTGGTAAGGTCACACTTGGAGTACGGCATCCAGTTTTGGTCACCACGATGTAGAAAAGATGTGGGGACTTTAGAAAGAGTGCAGAGAAGAGCAGCAAAGAGGATTAGGGGACTGGAGGCTAAAACATATGAAGAACGGTTTGCAGGAACTGGGTATGTCTAATTTAATGAAAAGAAGGACTAGGGAGACATGATAGCAGTCTTCCAATATCTCAGGGGTTGCCACAAAGAAGAGGGAGTCAAACTATTCTCCAAGGCACCTGAGGGTAGGACAAGAAGCAATGGGTGGAAACTAATCAAGGAGAGAATCAACCTAGAACTAAGGAGAAATTTCCTGACAGTGAGAACAATTAATCAACTTGCCTGCACAAGTTGTAAATGCTCCAACACTGGAAGTTTTTAAGAAGATGTTGGATAGCCGTTTGTCTGAAGTGGTGGAGGGTTTCCTGCTTAGGCAGGGGGTTGGACTAGAAGACCTCCAAGGTCCCTTCCAACTCTGTTATTCTATTCTATTCCTTTCATTCCTGTTTCTATTCTATTCTAGTAAAAGAAGGGATGGTTACTTCACGCTGCTTAACGTCCATGGGACGCAATTCCAGCCACTTCCTTCGGAGCAGAATTTGGGGAGTGGGGTGGATGATGAGGCCATCGGCAGTTCAGAGAGGTAAAAGCATGAAAGGAGATCTGGTTGTCTATGTGACGGAGCCTGTGGGAGAAGGAACGTCAATCTTTCTTCCTTAAGCATGGCTGCATTTGCACAACACTCTGGATCCGCTTCCAGAATTAACTCGGTTTCTACATGCTTAATGACACCACCACAACCCCCCCCCCAAAAAAAATGACAACAAGCAAGGTTAATGCTGACCAATTAGTCTTTGTGCACGCCGGCCCTTTAAGGCAATTGATTTATTGATTTGCTTTCTCCTAAGGAGGAGATGGATAGAGAGTAAGCTCTGATTTGTTTACCCAAGTAAGAGAAGCACGCGCTGGGCTTAAGCCACATCTCACATTCCTCGTGGTCCTATTGTGTGTCCCCCCACTGGCTTTCGGATTGCAGATCAAAATCAGAGATGGCATGTTTGCAGTTGAGAGTTCCAACCAAGTGAGCCGTCACAGCTTTCGAGCAGATAGAGGAATAATCTCTAGAAGAGTTTTAGGGATGAAGCAAGCAAGGAGTAAGCCATTAAGTCTTGAGAAAGAGGAGCGAGTGAGAACGAAAGTCGGAGTAACCCCGCCTTGGTTTCATTTAGTAGCAGGTGAAGCAAAGGAAAACTTGGACAGGCTACCAAGATTATGCCATCCCTTCAAAGGAGGGAAGGCCAAGGAACTGGCAGAGCGAGGATGGCAGGAATCTCTTCTGTATTGGGGCAAGGAAGGATAAGAGAGTTTTGAACACCTAGCCAAGTTTCTCTTGGCCCCATTTATACCCAACGAATCGAGGCGGGGTTATGAGGAGTTTCTCCCTCCTGCATCACAAGTCTATGTTTGATCCATGTTTGATCATAACTATATAAAGATGTTGGGGATCTAGAAAGTATGCAGAGAAGTAACAAAGTATGCAGAGAAAGTATGCAGAGAAAGAAGAAATAATCTAGAAAGTATGCAGAGAAATAACAAGAATGATTAGGGGACTGGAGGCTAAAACATACGAAGGACAGTTGCAGGAACTGGATATGTCTAGTTTAATGAAAAGAAGGACTAGGGGAGACATGATAGCAGTGTTCCAATATCTCAGGGGCTGCCATGAAGAAGAGGGAGTCAAGCTATTCTCCAAGGCACCTGAGGGCAGAACAAGAAGCAATGGGTGGAAACTAATCAAGGAGAGACGCTTAGAACTAAGGAGAAATTCCCTGACAGTGAGAACAATTAATCAGCTTGCCTGCACAAGTTGTAAATGCTCCAACACTGGGAGTTTTAAAGAAGAGATTGGAGAACCCTTTGTCTGAAGTGGTGTAGGGTTTCCTGCCTAAGCAGGGGGTTGGACTGCGAAGTACCTGTAGTTCACCTCATGAGGCCAATGTTGAGAAAAGACACGGACACGAGCTTTCTCGGGATGAGGCGACCCAGATTGGGGGTCTGGGAGCCCCTTTTATTGAGATAGGACAAAGGCAGGAGGAGCAATCAGCGTGTGATTTAAGGCAGCCTGTAAAACTACAATTGCTAATCTACTGCTCAGGGAAGTTCTGTCTATATATGGTCAAATCCTGGGCGTCATTGGGTAAGGCACATCTAGAATGAACTATCAGGATGTTATGTTATGCACTATCAGGATATCAGGATGTTATGGAGTTTGTTTCCTGTGGTTCAGCGTGGCTGCGCATGCCCTGTTATGCACTGGGCCATGGGTGACTGCCACACCTACACAAGGAGTTATGTTACAACATTGGACTAGAAGACCTCCAACGTCCCTTCCAACTATGCAATACTATGCTATTTCCCCCTTTACCGATTCCCTCCATCCTTTCCTGTCTCCAAAGTCAGATCAAGATGGGGGCCTGTCAACAGGACAAGATACCCAGTTTTTTTGGGCAACTCCTCCTTGTAGTTCTGCCTTTGCAGAGATGCCTCTTGTGCCGACAGAAGAGCGATGACCCCCTGATCTGCAGGCTGTGCCTTCAAGCAAGGCTCCCCCCCGCCCACCAACACCGCTGCCGGTTTGTGCTAATGTAAAATTCTCTGCTGCCAGATGGGAATGAGAAGGGGGGGCCCATGACTTGCTCTTTAAACCACAGGAGGCTGCTTGGTTTCAGGCGTGGATGGGCAGAGATCCACCCCCCCCCACCCCCTCCAGCCAAAGGAGCAAATGAACGGAAGAGTTTCCCCGCCAGAGGTTCGGCCTCTTTCTCACAACGGGTGTGTGTGTGTGTGTGACCAGAAAGGTAAACAGCGAAGCAGAAGCTGCATTGCAAAAACTAGGTCAACGCCAACACGCACAGCGCCCCTAGACTGGCCAGATCCTCGGATTGCCAGCTGTCAATCCTCTTTCTTTGCTGCTCCTCCTCCTTGCTCAATTCCCCTTCCCGCGTTGCTCAAATGCGGCTTCAAAGGCGGCCTCCCTTGGGGAAGTCAGAGTAGGAGAGAGAGGGTAAGGAGGAGGAGAGAGGAGGAGCGAGGGAAGGAGAGGGGAAGAAAGAAAGAAGAAGGCAGAGAAGGGAGGTTGAGAAGACGGAAGGAGTAGGGTGGAGGTATCGGGTGGCGAGAAAGTGACCCCTCCCCAACTGTGTTTCTTACCTTTGTAAGAGGACAATGATAGCAATAGCAATAGCAGTTAGACTTATATACCGCTTCATAGGGCTTTCAGCCCTCTCTAAGCGGTTTACAGAGTCAGCATATCACCCCCAACAATACGATAGATAGATAGATAGATAGATAGATAGATAGATAGATAGATAGATAGATAGATAGATAGATAGATAGCAATAGCAATAGCAGTTAGACTTATATACCGCTTCATAGGGCTTTCCGCCCTCTCTAAGCGGTTTACAGAGTCAGCATATTGCCCCCAACAACAATCCAGGTCCTCATTTCACCCACCTCGGAAGGATGGAAGGCTGAGTCAACCTTGAGCCGGTGAGATTAGAACTGCTGAACTGCAGAACTGCAGTCAGCTGAAGTGGCTGCAGTACAGCACTCTAGCAATAGCAATAGCAGTTAGACTTATACACCGCTTCATAGGGCTTTCAGCCCTCTCTAAGCGGTTTACAGAGTCAGCATATTGTTGAGAAACACTGCTCTAAGGGTTGGAATGGGGGGGGTTCCTAGAGACCTTCCTCCAGGAGGGTCTCCAGGACTTGGGAGCGGGACCAGTTTCCTTCTCTCTCCATTAGCACAACGGCTCCTTCTGTTTTTTTCAACCAGGGGACTTCCCAGGGTAGGCAAGGCAGAATGGAATGGGCCAACTCACGTGTGACAATTCAAAATTCAATTCACCGTATTTTTCAGAGTATAAGATGCACCTTTTCTCCCCCTAAAAAGAGCATGGAAATGTTGATGCGTTTTATACACCAAATACAGCTATTTTTGGCCTCCCAAACCCCCCCCCCCAAAAAAACATCCCATTTTTGCAAAAAACTCACCTTTTTTGCAAAAATGGAGGTGTTTTTTGTCTTCCCCCAGCCCCCGGAAGCACTCTGTAGGCTTCAGTATGGCTGGGGGACGGCAAAAACACCTGTTTTTGTGACAAACAACCCATTTTCCGCTCGTTTTCTGCAAAAACAGGGGCATTTTTGCCTTCCCCTATTCTGAAGCCTGTCGAGTGCTCCTGGGGCCTGGAGAGGATAAAAACCTTTTTTTTTCTTTCTTATCTCTTTGAAATCTTGGTGCATCTTATACACCGGTGCATCTTATAGTCTGGAAAAAATATGGTAATTATTTCAACTAAGAAGTTATTTTAATGTTTGTCTTCCACATATCATTTTATCCCTCTTTTTGCAACCTTTCTCTAATGATTCTATTCCACCAAGGTGGCGCAGTGGTTAAATGCAGCACTGCAGGCTACTGCTAGATCAGCAGGTCAGCGGTTCAAATCTCACCGGCTCAGGGTTGACTCAGCCTTCCATCCTTCCGAGGTGGGTAAAATGAGGACCCAGATTGTTGGGGGCAATATGCTGACTCTCTGTAAACCGCTTAGAGAGGGCTGAAAGGCCTATGAAGCGGTATATAAGTCTACTGCTATTGCTATTGCTACCACTTCTTTGATATTAGCGTAGCTCTCATTCCACGGTGAGTTCCCCTCACCTCCCCCCACAGTGAGTTTGCCCTAGATCCAGACAGAAGCCCCTGTCCGTCTTCCTGTTTTTTTCAATCTTGTCTCTTCCATGAAGTCTTCAAGAGCTTTCTATCCATCCCGCTCTTCAATAACTCCCCAATCCACCGTGTCCCTTGGGCCCACATGACATTCCTTGAATAATTGCAAATCACTTTCTGTGATGGGCACCCATAGAAATGTGATTAATAAATAAAAGTTGAAGATTGCATAACAAGAACAGGGAAAAGAATTCTTCCGCACGCTCCCTTGACTAAAATCAAAGATTATTTTGTTAAGAGTCTACTTTCGCTGGCCAAGAAGAACTAATCAGTGGAACAGAAGTTGCCTCCAGAAGTCATGAACAACCCCAACACTGGAAGTCTTTAAGAAGATGTTGGATGCCATTTGTCTGAAATAGTATAGGGTTTCCTGCCTAGGCAGGGGGTTGGACTAGAAGACCTCCAAGGTCCCTTCCAACTCTGCTGTTGTATTTGTATTGTATTGTATTGTATTGTATAACTAACAACCGGTTCCTGGCTATTTGCAGACAGGATCATTCCCAGTTCCAGCTCTGCTTGCTCAAATATCAAGCTTCCTTGCTGTAGCACAGTGATGGCAAAGCTTTTTCTTACGGTGTGCCAAAATCCCCCCTCCGCCCCGCATACTATTGTGCACAGACGGGTGCCTACACATGCCCACACCAATTAGCAATAGCAATAGCAGTTAGACTTATATACCGCTTCATAGAGCTTTCAGCCCTCTCTAAGCGGTTTACAGAGTCAGCATATCACCCCCAACAACAATCCGGGTCCTCATTTCACCCACCTCGGAAGGATGGAAGGCTGAGTCAACCTTGAGCCGGTGAGATTTGAACCGCTGAACTGCAGATAGCAGTCAGCTGAAGTGGCCTGCAGTGCTGCACTCTAACCACTGCGCCACCTCGGCTCTTATATTCAATCCTCCCCGCCCACTTGTGCATGTGTGCACAACCCCCCCTCCCCATACATGCATGCATGACCCCTCTCCAGGCGCCAGAACCCTGGGGAGGGCGAAAACAGCTAACCTAAACCTAGTAAAGTAACAAGTGGATTGTGCCAAGTAACCTTCCTGGTAACTTAAAATGTATGTATTTATTTTATTTATTTATTTATTTATTAGACTTATATACCGCTTCATAGGGCTGTCAGCCCTCTCTAAGCGGTTTACAAATTTTTAGCAAATTGAGTCAGCAACTTGCCCCCACAGTCTTGGTCCTCATTTCACCCACCTCGGAAGGATGGAAGGCTGAGTCGACCTTGAGCCAGTGAGATTAGAACCGCTGAACTGCAGATAACAGTCAGCTGAAGTGGCCTGCAGTACTGCACTCTAACCACTGCGCCACCTCGGCTCATTTATGTACAGCATCCCCTAACAAAGCTCTGTCTTATATGCCAGAAAAATGTTGTTTCTTTCCTCTTCTAAGATCTATTGTTTTCAGTGCGCCGAGAAAAACCAATGAGGTTTGCATAACATGAAATAATGTTTCTAACACTATGACGATCTGTGCAAGATGTGTAAGACTATAAGAAGTTTGACAAAAAGTTTTTTTTTTCCACGAAGAGCCCGTTTGTTTGTTTTTCTCTCTCTCTCTCTGCCTGCTCTGTTAAGGTAGGAGACAAAAATGATGTTCAAGTCTTTTTGCTTTCTGCAGAAAATAAAAACTGATTATCAGCAGCCTCATGTTTAGAGTTTCGTTGGGATTACCGGATTCTGAGCTGAATTCAAAAAACCTTTCAGAAGATTTGTTTTTTTCCAGCTGAAAACTAGCTCAGATCTAATTGGGCAGCCTCTGCGAGCTAAAGAGCCTCCATAAATCTCCTTCCGTTGGTGGTGCCCAGCATTCCTCGCGAGATGAAGCTTTCTCAGAAGAGATTACGGAGTGGGATTTTTTCCAAGGGCCAATACTGGGTTCCTGAGATATGGACAAACTATTCATCCAAGGGAGAAATATTGAAGAGTGGTTTTTCCTCCCTCCAAGTTTGAAAAGGAAGACTTGCTCGGTTTTCCTATGTTCTGGTTGCCTAGGAAACTGCAAAACACTATTAAGAGTTTTGAATGCCCTAAGCCTTTCCTCACCACAGAACATAAATGCAGATGCTGCGGTCTCGTGTAAAGCTGGTTTTATAAACTCCCCATACGAAGCAAGAAAGCCTGTCAAGAATCAAAAACTTCATCTGGTGTCCCATGTTCATATTCATCTGCTGGCATTGTTGCTGTTAGTTGCGAAGTCGTGTCCGACCCATCGCGACCCCCATGGACAACGTTCCTCCAGGCCTTCCTGTCCTCTACCATCCTCTGGAGTCCATTGAAGCTCAGGCCGACTGCTTCGGTGACTCCATCCAGCCACCTCCTTCTCTGCCGTCCCCTTCTTCTTCTTTTGCCCTCCATCGTTCCCAGCATGTGGCTCTTCTCCAGGGAGTCCTTCTTCCTTCTCATTAGATGGCCAAAATACGAGATAGATAGATAGATAGATAGATAGATAGATAGATAGATAGATAGATAGATAGATAGATAGATAGATAGATAGATAGATAGATAGATAGATGATAGATAGATGATAGATAGATAGATAGATAGATAGATAGATAGATAGATAGATAGATAGATAGATAGATAGATAGATGATATAGCAATAGCAATAGCAGTAGACTTATATACCGCTTCATAGGCCTTTCAGGCCTCTCTAAGCGGTTTACAGAGAGTCAGCATATTGCCCCCAACAATCTGGGTCCTCATTTTACCCACCTCGGAAGGATGGAAGGCTGAGTCAACCCTGAGCCGGTGAGATTTGAACCGCTGACCTGCTGATCTAGCAGTAGCCTGCAGTGCTGCATTTAACCACTGCGCCACCTTGGCTCTTAGACAGATAGACAGACAGACAGACAGACAGATAGATGTGAGTTGTGTCCGACCCATCACGACCCCCCATGGACAACGTTCCTCCAGGCCTTCCTGTCCTCTACCATCCTCTGGAGTCCATTGAAGCTCACGCTGATTGCTTCGGTGATTCCATCCAGCCCCCTCCTTCTCTGCCGTCCCCTTCTTCTTCTTTTGCCCTCCATCGTTCCCAGCATTTGGCTCTTCTCCAGGGAGTCCTTCCTTCTCATTAGGTGGCCAAAATACGAGAGAGAGAGAGAGACAGACAGACAGACAGAGAGACAGACAGACAGACAGATGTTGTGAGTTGTGAAGTTGTGTCCGACACATCGCGACCCCATGGACAACATTCCTCCAGGCCTTCCTGTCCTCTACCATCCTTTGGTGTCCATTGAAGCTCACACCGACTGCTTCAGTGACTCTATCCAGCCACTTCATTCTCTGCCGTCCCCTTCTTCTTCTTTTGCCCTCCATCGTTCCCAGCATGTGGCTCTTCTCCAAGGAGTCCTTTCTTAAATTGATTGGCATTCTAGCATGGTCTGTTGGCATTACTAGTGTAATAAACGTCCTCTCTGTGCATCAAGGCACACGCAGAATGCTCCGAGAGCACTAAGGCGCGCAATCCTATCCTGCCCTTGACTTCATCCAGAAAACCCTTCCTCCTTTTTCAACCCTTTCAGCCCGAAGATGAGCCAAGCCAAGGGGCATCTTAAAATGCTTGAGACTTGAACCGACCCTACGAGCACTTGGTATGCGGCAGGAATTCGGCCAAATTCGCCTTGCCTTTGGCGACTCTTCGGTAATTCCCAAACTGAAGATAAGAGACATATCTCGCCTTGCATTCGGCCAGGAGGAGACATGCTGAATTAACTGCAGGATGTGGGGAAGGCATAAGCAGGAATCACGCTCCTCTGGACCGGTTCTTTTTTGCATTCAGATCTTGGTCACATGAGGGCTGGTGGGGTTATTTAACCAGCCCTCGGGCAGAGATTCTCCGATCTGCTGAGCTCCCGAAAGGAACATGGAGGACAAGATTATTTTCCTGTCCCGCACGATAACTTTTGCAGCTGCCCACAAACTGGACAGGTAAGGGTTGCCAAGAGGACCCCCACACGGGGTGGGGAACCGAACCTTGAGATGATGGCACGAAGGCCACTTCTGGGATGATTTCTCAGCCGTCATCCAAACTTTCCCAACGCAGGAGTTGGGAGAAGAACCACCACAGAGATGAAAGGCAAACCTTGTATCAAAGAGTAGGAATGTCCGGTTCACCGACAAATGCGCGCACAACAAATGCGCGCCGACAAAACCGCGGCGAGAAAACCATGATGTTGAAATCGCGCCCACAACAGCGTGCCGACAAAAGCGCGCCATCAACAAACAACGCGAAAACAACGTAATAACCCTATCCCTAACCCTAGACCTAACCCTAATCCTAACCCTAACCCTAACCCTATCCCTATCCCTAACCCTAACCCTAACCCTAACCCTATCCCTATCCCTATCCCTAACCCTAACCCTAACCCTAACCCTTACCTTAACCGTAATCTCGTTTTTGTGGGCGCGATTTTGTCGGCGCAGTTTTCTCGCCACGGTTTTGTCGGCGCACTTTTGTCGGGCGCGCATTTGTCGGGTCACGGGAATGTCCAACTATTTAGAACCTGGAAGAGTAGGGCTGGAGGGGATATTGGAGGTCTTCTAGTCCAACCCCCTGCCTGTGGCAGGAGATTCTACAGCGCTTATATTTAAATACCTCCTTCGCAAATATCAGCGGTTCACTTGTAACATTCATTCCATAAAAGCTAACATGGGGGTTTCACATCCCCCTTGCTTTTCTCCGAGGTGGCACAGTGGTTAGAGTGCAGCACTGCAGGCTACTTCAGCTGACTGCAGTCCTGCAGTTCGGCTGTTCAAATCTCACCGGCTCAAGGTTGACTCAGCCTTCCATCCTTCCGAGGTGGGTAAAATGAGGACCCAGACTGTGGGAGCAATATGCTGACTCTGTAAACCGCTTAGAGAGGGCTGAGAGCCCTATGAAGCGGTATATAAGTCTAACTGCTATTGCTATTGCTATTCTCCTCCAATTCCTGTGAGGGCTACAGCACCTCTACATGAAAGCAGGGTCTCCTGCTACTTTAGCCCGCTTTGATGCAAGGAAGTGCAGGATGTTCGATGGATTGTGGTGTATTCCAGTGTACGCCAAACTCAGTTCATTTCAGTCCTTAAGTTGTGACTTAGTCTTCAAAGGGACACGAGATACGTGGGTTCGGAGTAATGAAGTTAACCAAGCTAACAATCTGGTTTTGTAGTCAAGGCTGATGGGGATCTTGATAGTGTAGGTGGGATGCCATTGTTTGCTGCGAGTGTGCTCTTAGTTGTTTTTCACATCTGCTATTTATGCTACTTGTGATTCTGTTGTGTTGTCGTTTATTTATTATTTATTTATTTAGTAGATTTATAGGCCGCCCAATCCCGGAGGACTCTGGGCGGCTTACAAAGCGAAAAGAAGAGTAATTAATAAAAAAAATAAAGGGAAAAAAATTTAAAACATCACACATGCACTCAATCTGATGGGGCTGGACCTCAACAATGAGGTCAACAGCCCCAGGCCCGCCAGAATAGCCAGGTTTTAACAGCTTTCCTGAAGGCCATGAGAGTGGGCAAGGTCCGGATTTCTGGGGGTAGCTCGTTCCAAAGGGTCAGAGCAGCCACAGAGAAGGCTCTTCTTCCGGGGAGCCGCCAGCCGACATTGTCTGGTTGACGGCATCTGAAGGAGGCCCACCCTGTGGGATCTCACCGGCCGTTGGGAGGTATGTGGCAGAAGGCGGTCTCGCAGATATCCTGGTCCTAAGCCATGCAGGGTTTGTTATTCTCTTTTTAAACTGCCCGGAGTCTCGTATTTGAGATGGGATCCCGTGTACATTCAAAAGAAAAATAATCCATTTATTTCCTTCCATCCACCCCGCTTTGTCTACATGTTTAAGAGTCACGCTTCTATCATCAGCGGTTAGCTCCCTGGACGAAATTGGTGGTTTTTCCAATTGGGGCAGAACATTAAACCAGTGTGTGCTCGTTGAGATGTGGCTGACAAGGTTATGCAAGCCTAGATGTTGGGATTGGTAAATGAGGGCTTCTGACCCACCCAAGAGTGACTTAGTCACTAAAGGAGAAACAATCAAATTAGGACCGAATACACTGATTGATATGGTCAACGAGTAGAGTCAAGACGGAGGAAGCTATCAACGATAGGAATAAATTCTCTCGGGCAGGGATGTCTAGCATTGAAGTTCAAGACCTGTGGACTTCAACTCCCAGAATTCCCCAGCCAGAATGTATTATGGCAGGAGTGTCCAACCTCGGTCACTTTAAGACCTGTGGACTTCAACTCCCAGAATTCCCCAGCCAGCCATGCTGGCTGGGGAATTCTGGGAGTTGAAGTCCACAGTCTTAAAGTGGACTTCAAGTCCATGTCTTGACTTGTGGCTTAAAGTGGACTTCAAGTCCATGTCTTGACATTGTGGCCAATGTTCAATGGTTCTGGAGGATTAGAGTCATTATAAAATATCTCCGCAGGGGTGGGCCAAGGGGGGGGGGGGTTTGCAGGGGTTCGGGAGAACCTCTAGCTAAGATTCTGTGCAACCCCAAAATCCCACTCCTGGCTGGCCCCCCCTGCCCCTGCCATTCTGGATGCAAGGAAGTGCAGAATGCAGGCGGAAGCTCGGGGAGGGCATTTTTAACCCTCCCGGAGGCCCAAGAAAAGTCTCCGGAGCCCGGGGAGGACAAAAAGCCCCCTCTCCCCTCGGTGCAGGGCACACCTACCATGCCCACGCCCACCCAGCCACTGGGCAGAGAGCTAAAATTGTTGAAGCCCCCTCTTCCTTGAATGGAACACTACTAGGTGTAGAGAGAGGCTTTACGGAAAAGCAGGAAGAAGGCCAAAGGAAGGAAGAGCTAACTCTAAATCAGCATGAAACGGAGGAGAGCTTGCCAAAGGACTGTATTTGTAAAGGAAGGGCAGGAAATATATGTGTTCACTGGTTCGTGCTGGCTATTAAGGGCACAGGAGCTGGGACCAGTAATAAAAAGATATTATTAGCCTCTTGCTGGGGAGAAATAAGGAACATTTGTCCAACGAAGGAAAATGCAAGACAATCCCAACTAAAGTTTAACCCGGAGAGAGACTCACCCTATCCAGAAGGCAACTCCTCAGCAGAAAAGGACTTCAGATGAACAAGCTTGACCAGAATCTCTTCTAGATTAGAATCAGCTAGATGTTATAAAACATTCCTCATGCGGACACAGGTAGGTGGCGAGATCCGGTTTTGCAGTAATGGTTACCCAGCAGTTCTCACCTAGAGTAGGGAAGAAGATAAATGATTTGCAAAGTAGGAGCATTCAGATTAATAAAAGAGCCGAGGTGGCGCAGTGGTTAGGGTGCAGTACTGCAGGCCACTTCAGCTGACTGCTATCTGCAGGTTCGGCGGTTCAAATCTCACCGGCTCAGGGTTGACTCAGCCTTCCATCCTTCCGAGGTGGGTAAAATGAGGACCCGGATTGTTGTTGGGGGCAATATGCTGACTCTGTAAACCACTTAGAGAGGGCTGAAATCCCTATGAAGCGGTATATAAGTCTAACTGCTATTGCTATTGCTAGAGTGCTGTACTGCAGCCACTTCAGCTGACTGCTATCTGCAGTTCAGCGGTTCAATCTCACCGGCTGAAAGGCTGACTCAGCCTTCCATCCTTCCGAGGTGGGTAAAATGAGGACCCGGATTGTTGTTGGGGGCAATATGCTGACTCTGTAAACCGCTTAGAGAGGGCTGAAAGCCCTACGAAGCGGTATATAAGTCTAACTGCTATTGCTACTGCTAAAAACTACGTAAGGAGATCCCGAAAGCGATGATGAACGCAAACAAGCTAAGGGAAACTTGACTTAATACAGGACTTCACTTCCAAGAAGGTATCTCAGGTGACTTCCTTATCCCCCCCTCAGTTCCAAATCTTTTTTTTCCCCATGTCAAAAGTCCCTGGAGACCCCCTGACACTGCAAGTAGCTAACTAGGTCAGTGTTTCTCCAGCTGAGCAATTTTAAGATGTGTGGGCTTCAACTGGCCAGGGAATCCTGGGGAAAAAAACACCGGGTGAATCTGAAATTCCACCTTCTATCCACCCTGCCCATCAATGACATTTCCAGAAACTGACGGTCTTCAGTCCTTAAAGGTCTCCTGGATTGGCTGTGGGGTCAGCTGATAGGATTCGATCTCTCGCTGCAAAAACACCTTCCCTCTTTCTAAATGTCTATGGAGGCTTCTCAGTCCTCCAGGTCACGGTTGTCCCAAAGGAACTCTTCTCAAGAAGCAACTGGAGTTCCTTCTTTTGTTTTGAAGACGTTTCCCTTCTCATCCAAGAAGCTTCTTCAGCTCCGAGAGGATGGTGGAGAATGGAAAGATTTTTTTTTTTTTAATGCAAGTGACCAGCTTGTCTGCAAGGAGTCTAAATCCTTCCATTCCCCTCCATCCAGTCAGAGCTGAAGAAGCTTCTTGGATGAGAAGAGAAACGTCTTCAAAAGAAGAAAAAACAAGGAAGTCCAGTTGCTACTTGGAAAAAAAGCCGCTTTTGGGACAACCTGGAGGACGGAGAATCTCCGTGCACTTCTTGGCTTCTCTCTTTCTACTGAAACTTGGTTTGACCTCACTTCCTCACTTTATTCTTCCTATTTCTTTATTTTATTTTATTTTGGTTTGTCAAGCATGTATGAGAAAACAAGTATGAATATAACATATAAACATGTAAGTAATAAGCAGGTATGCGTATATACATACGAAATGAGTACAAATCAATGGGGACAGTGGGACAGAGGACAGAAGGCACGCTGGTGCGCTTATGCACGCCCCCTTTACGGACCTCTTAGGAATGGGGCGAGGTCCACGGTGGACACTTTTGAGGTTAAAAGTTTTGGGGGCTTGAGGATGTCACAACGGAGTCAGGTAGAGCATTCCAGGTTGAGTTTGTATCGATTGTGTGCCCGAGTATTGTTGTGGCTGAAGCTGAAGTGGCCGTTGGCAGGTAGGATGCTGTAGCAGACAATTTTGCGTACTACACTTAAAGTCAGGCAGCGTAGTTCCAGGGTGCCCCCAGTTCCAAAATTTCAAGCCTGGTGGCAGAAGGGATTCTGTTGCAAGCAATATGGAACGAGCTCCCCGCAGGGATTCAGACCCTCACCTCTCTCCAGGCCTTCCGAAAAGCTGTCAAAACCTGGCTTTGTCGGCAGGCCTGGGGGTGATGAGTTCCCTCCCCTCTCGACATGTATGGTTGTGCGACTGTTGTCCACTTTTATTATTTGTATTTTGTCTTTTATGTTCCCCCTTTTTTTTTTCCTTGAATTGTTCGCCGCCCTGAGTCCTCCCGGAGAAGGGCGGCATACAAATAATAAAATACGATACGATACGAATATTTCTCCTCCTCTCCACTGTCTTTCAGCAAACATCTGAGCAAAGATGAAAACATGGACATCTTTGGGAAATGCAACCACACCCACGGACACAACTATCAAGGTGCTGGGCCTGGTTGAGGACCCGGGGCAGAGGAGAGCTCGGCCTTTTGAGGGCACGCATCCCTGAACCCGTTTCCCTGGTGGGGAGGTGGGAGGGGGTGGGTGGGAGGCAGACAAGTAAGGCTTGGGAAAGCGGAATCGGCTAATCTCTTGCCGCCGCCTGCTTCTTCAACGTTTTGCTTCCCCCTTGAGGTGGAGAAGGAGGGTTGCAGCCAAAGACTGAGACGTATTTTCTTTTCTCTTCTTCCTTCTCTGGCACACAGTGACGGTCACTATACGTGGAAAGGTGAGTAGCGGTTTTTAGGTTTCTCCATCCTTTGGGAGCGCGAGGCTTAAGTGGCGGGCAGCAGCTGGGCATCTCTCATTGGATCGGCCCTTTTGGGCAGGGGCTTCCTGGCTGACCAGAGGGTTGGACTGGAAGACCTCCAAGGTCCCTTCCAACTCTTGTTATTCTGCAACCTTCAGCTGTCTCCGATTAGAACTTCCACCCTTTAATTCGATTTCCCAGCCGCGGCCTTTCAGCCGTCAGATGCCTTTCCTCAACCATGCCAGGCACGAGGAAATTTGCATTACTCCTCACCACCACCAAGAACTGGCGCCCGGTGTAGGTGGCACCAGCCTACGGCGGTTCTGCCACACCCTCTTTTTTGGGATGCTCCCTGGGGTGGCATCATCATCACCATCACAGCAGAGGAAGGAGGCCTGAAGGACCACGGGGTTCCTCTACTTTTTCCATTGGGGGAGAGCCAGCCAAAGTGGGAGAAATGAAGGGGTTCCCCCACACACACATAAGTGAGGACTTTAAATGCTCCACCCGTGCTGGCTGATGGAAGAATAACAAGGGAAGTGGGAATAAAAACGAAAGAGCAAGGGAGAAGGCACACAGCCAGCTGCGTGGGCAAGGCGCAGTCCCTGTGGGGTGGCTCACGGTCTCTGAGAGACGCTGCCCTTCCTGTTCGTTTTAGGGGGGGGCGGTTGTACATTTTGGTTTCCCCGTAGATCTTTCCCCGTCTATTAAAAGAACGTTTTTCCCGGATAGAGTGGATGGAGAGAGGAGTAGAAGGAAAGATAGAAGGAGAGGAGAAAGGAGAGGAATAGGAGAAAGGGAAAGGCAGAGGAAGAATGGGAGGGAATGTAAGAGTAGGAAAGAGGGGAGGAATGGGAAGAAGAGGGGAAGGGTAAGGGGAGGAAGGGAAGGAGAGAAGGGAAAGGAGAGGAGGAAGGAAGGAAGGAGAGAAGAAAGAGAAGAAAGGGGGTAGGAAGGAGGGAGGGAAGGAGGGAGGGAAGCAAGGAGGGAAGGAAGGAGAGAAGGAGAGAAGAAAGGAGGGAAGGAAGGAGGGAATGTAGGAGGAGAAGGAAGGGGGAAGGAGGAAGGAAAAGGAAGGGGGAAAGGAAGG
>NW_028261447.1:0-21604 GCF_051295495.1 Thamnophis sirtalis
GAGGTCTTCTAGTCCAGCCCATCCTGGTGCCAACTAAGAGCCAAGGTGGCGCAGTGGTTAAATGCAGCACTGCAGGCTACTGCTAGATCAGCAGGTCAGCGGTTCAAATCTCACCGGCTCAGGGTTGACTCAGCCTTCCATCCTTCCGAGGTGGGTAAAATGAGGACCCAGATTGTTGGGGGCAATATGCTGACTCTGTAAACCGCTTAGAGAGGCCTGAAAGGCCTATGAAGCGGTATATAAGTCTACTGCTATTGCTATTGCTATTGCTATTGGTGAAATGGCTCTTCTCGAAAAGCTGCAGTGATGGAGAACCCAGGGGGGTCAAGCTATTCAGTTGATGAATTGTCCTCCTTGTCTTCTTTTTCCTGCCTTCTTATCAGTGGTGAAATTCAATTTTTTTTAAAAACTTATGGTAGCTTGGTGGGCGTGGCAGGAGAAGGATATTGCAAAATCTCCATTCCCTCCGCACTCTGGGGCCAGCTGGAGGTGGCAACTGCTCAAAATTTCCGGGTCTGGAGAACCTGCTGAATTTCACCCCTGCTTCTTATCCCCCTCCTCCCTCTGTCAGCCCCCCAAATCCTGGAAGACATCTGTCACCCCTTAACCCTTCTCTTTGATAGAGGCACCCCCAGTTCCTGCACCCGTTCTTCATATGTTTGAGCCTCCAGTCCCCTCATCCTCTTCGTTGCTCTTCTCTGCACTCTTTCTAGAGTCTCCACATCTGGATCCTTCCTTCCTTCCCTCACCCTTTCTCTTCTCTTCTCTTTCTTTCTTTCTTTCTCTCTCTCTCCCCACTTTTTCTTCCTTTCTCTTTCTCCTTTCTCTCCTCCTTTCTCTCTCTCTCCTTCTTTCTCTCCCCCCTCTCTTTTTCTCCCTCTGCCTTTCTCTCTGTCTCTCGCCATCTCTCCCTTTCTTTCTCTGCTGTTCTCCCCCTCTCTCTCCCTCCCTCCCCACTTTCTTTCTTCCTCTATCTTTCTCCTCTTTTTCCTCTCTCTCCTCTCTTTTTCTCTGTTTCCTACTTTATCTCCCCTTTCTTTCTCCCTCTGCCTTTCCTTCTCCTTTTCTCTCTCTCTCTCTCTCTTTCCCCACTTTCTTTCTTCCTCTCTCTCTTTCCCCTTCGCTTTTTCTCCCCCTTTCTCTCTTGTCTTTTCTCTCTCTCCCATTTCTCTCTCAGCTGTTCTCTCTTTCATATATTGGGCGGGGGGGGGGGGAGCCACGCCGGCGGCTGAGGAAGTGGGCAGAGCGAGCCTCCCGCCCGCTGCTCCGCTTTCCTCGCCGGCACTTGCGCGGAATCCGGCGGGCCAGGCGGGAGCTCCGGGGATGGGTGCCGGCCATGGAGACTTTCTCCGAGAGTGTAAGCGGCTGCCTTTCCTTTCTCCCAGGGCTGAGATGGGGGCCAAGGGCGGACAGACCCTCCCCAGGGCCTCCCCCCAGGGAAGGGGCTGCCCGGATTTGGGGAGGGGGGTTGATTTGATTGAACCGGCGCTTTTAAAGCTTCCCTTCTTCTTCCCTTCTTCCCTTTCCCTCCTTCCCTCTTTGCCTTTTCCCCTCTGTTCCTTCTTCCCTTCTTTCTTCCCTTCTTTTTCTTTCTTTCTTTCTTCTTTCCTTCATCCTTTTTCCACTCTTCCCTTCTTTTTTCCTTCTTCCCTTTCTCTCTCTGTCCCTTCTTCCTTTCTTCTTCCCTTTTTATTCTTCCTTTTCCTCTCCTTCCCTCCTTTCCTCTGTTCCTTCTTCCCTTCTCTTTTCCTTTTTCCTTTTTCTTCTTTCCTTCGTCCATACTTCCCTTCTTCCCTTTTCCTTCTTCACTTTTTCTTTCCATTTCTTCTTCTGTTCTTCCCCCTTCTTCCCTTCCTCTTTCTTTCCCTTTCCCCCTCCATTTCTTCTTCCTTCCTTCCTTCCATTCTTCCACTCTTCCCTTCTTTTTTCCTTCTTCCTTTTTTCTCTCTGTTCCTTCTTCCCATCTTCCCTTCTTCTTCCCTTCCCTTTCCCCATCTGTTCCTTCTTCCTTCCTTCCCTTCTTTCCATGGTTCCACGTTCTTTCTCTCTTCCAAGCCAAGGACAGTTCCCTTAAGGGCAGCCTTCACTTAAAAAAACTCCCCAGCATTTGGGGGCACCAGTGGCTTTCCCCTGGCCTCTGCCAGCTGGGGATGATGGGAGCGTTGCAGACCTCCAGATAGAGCGGTGGAGGGAGAAAATTAGTCCAAATGATGGAGGAATAACCAGGGAGACAGAACCGAGGCGGCAGAACAATTTCTGTGTCAGTTTTCAACAACTGCCTGGGAATTAGGGCGCAGCGATTCCCCCCCCGCCTCTTCGAGAGCCAATTCTATGGTATTTACACCTCTAAACTGGGGGGTTTTGTCTCCAGCCCCCTCCCCCCCATCTCCCATCCCTGTTGCTCCTGAACCCAAGACCACAATCTGTGCTTCGTATCCAGAATCAGGCATTGATAGGAAGGATTTTCACCGACTTTCCAAGAAAACCGAGTTTCTGAACTTAATTCTTTTACTTGGTCATTGGGAATTTGCCCTGCAGACACCCCCAGTCTGCGTTTAACCCAGAGCAGCTGATATTTCTCCCTGGCTGTGGTTTTTTTAATTCTTTATTTATTGCCACCCAACCTTTATGATTATGTTTATAAATAACTCAAGGAACCCGCCTAATATTCCTTCTTCCTCCTATTTTACCCACACAACCTCCACCCTGCTTGCGTTGGGCTGAACGTGTCTCACTCGTCCAAACAGATGGCACAATTGTATTATGTGAATTTGAATTTTTCCTGTCTTTTAAAATGCACGGGGGGAAATGCAGTAAAATGTTTGCATATTTCACAAGGATGTAACATTGGCGGTGATGTTTTATATTTGTCAAATGTTGTTATAAGTAAGGTGTGTGCGTTCAACACACCCCAAATGCCTTAGAATTGTGTTATTTTTCCTGTTGGGTGGAAGTTGCCATGGTTAAAAATAAAAAAAACCACTCGACTAGTTGGAAGTCACGTTTTCCTTTTTGGGTTGCAAGACATGGAAAGGAAAGCTGAATTGGGTTTGGGTGTGTGGCTGTATTTGCACAACCTGCTCGCCTTGGTTAATGATAAACTTGACTTCTTTTGGAGGTGTTGTGTTTGTGTGAACGCAGCAGCTCACTAAATTACGGTAGGTTTTTCCCTGCTGTGTGTAAATGTAGAAAACAGGTGAATTCAGTCGCAGCAAAAGTTTAAGGCCTGTAAACGTGGCCTCCGGATTGTGTTGTCTTTCAACTTGCCTTCAGAAGTTGTGGGTGCTTTTTTTAACACTGGAGTTTTCTCTTTCCTCCTTCTTCTTTTCAAAGTTTTTATTTTTATTTCTCATACGTGCATTCACAGATATACAATCTCACAGCTATTTTTAATAATATGTGTCATCTTTTGACATTTATAACAATTCACTTCTCCTCCTAAAATTTAAAAAAATATATAATCCAGATTGTTTCCCTGCCATCCCATGCATCCGTATTTTTTCTTACAACAACCCTACTTTTTCTTCTCTCGTCTTTTCTCCTTCCCTCCCTTCTTCTCTACTTCCTTCTTTCTTCTTCTCCTTTCCCTTTTCTTGTTCCCCTTTTCCTCCCACACTCCTCTCCTCTTCTTCCCCTTCCCGCCCTCTCTCCTACTTTTATTTCCCCTCCCTTTCTTCCTTTCCTTTTCCCTTTCTTCTTTCCCTCTCTTCTCCTCCTCCTCTCCTCTCCCTACCTTTCCCTTACAACACTGGAGTTTTTTCTTTCTTTTTAAATATATTTTCATTGTTTTGACATTTTAAACAGTGCAGCACAGACCATACAATCACATTATATACAAATAATCTCGTCCAATAACTATTAGCCTACTTAATACATTAATTATCCTTCTATCCAATTACATTATTTACAATTTGTTCCAACACTGGAGTTTTTTTTTTTGCAAAATATTTTTATTTCCGTTTCATTCTATACAATCACATGTTTACTGTGCATAACCAGGGCATATAACATTGAGTAATAACCACAACCCTCACTTATATAGAAAGTGTCCCCTACAATACAAACCGAATATACCACCTCGACCCACCATACACCCTCTTTCATCCCCCTCCAACTTTCATTCTTCCTTCTCACATACCCCTCTACACCTACTTCCCCTCCCCCTCTATCTAACCCTAACCCTATCACTCCCTCTCTTAATCCATTCCCTCCCTTCCTTCTCCTCCTCCTCTCTCTCACTCTCTCTGCTCTCCTTCTTCTTTCATTCAGCTCCTCCCTTCGGTATCTCTTACTTTCCGATATATTCAGTTTGTTCTGTTTTAACACTAACATTAAAAAGCCACAGTATACAAGTGCAATCATGTACCTTAAAGTTTAACACATATTATGTTTCCCCCCTCCCCCCCTCCCCCTAGATCCCCATCTCCCTTCCCTCCCCCCGACTTCCCAGAGCCCATACACGGTATAACTTTTTAACAATCACCGTCTAGAATATCTCTACACTGGAGTTTTTCAAGGATAAATCATCTGTCAGAAATGGGATGGAATAAAAGTGTCAAATCCAGGAACTTTAAAACGTGAGGACTTCAACTCCCAGAATCCCCCCCACCCAGCCAGCTCTGGGAGTTGAAGTCCACGAGTTTTAAAGTGGCAAAGTTGTACATGGTGTAAGGCTTTCCTGCTCGAGCAGGGGGTTGGACTAGATGACCTCTGAGGTCCCTCCGGACTCCTTGTTATTCTGTCGGTCGTTTTGCTTGCGCTGTGTGTGACCTGCGCAAGAGAAGCTGTGCTCTGTCTCTTTCTCGGCTTGCAGCCAACGGCGAGTTAGGTGGACTTCAGCGAAGATGGAGAGAAATACAGCAGGTGACACTGTAATGAGTCCTGCAATTATCCTCATACACGCTCCATCCCTCAATGCAAATCAGCTTCCCCTCCATAATGACATCAAGTTAATTAGAGCCATTTTGGGGGGCAAATGACACATTTTGAGGCGGTGGTGACAGGCCTGGTTTGTGGTGGCTGATGCTTTTGTTAGGTAGAAGGAAGCGAGAGTCTAAATGCACCCTGGGTTTTTATTTTTTTGTTGTATTCCGTGCTACGAGGTTAGTAGAAATTATCTACTAACTGCAATTTTTGTTATTATCCTGAAGAACGGTTGCAGGAACTGGGCATGTCTAGTTTAAGAGAAAGAAGAACTAGGGGAGACATGATAGCAGCCTTCCAATATCTCAGGGGTTGCCCCAAAGAAGAGGGAGTCAAGCTATTCTCCAAGGCACCTGAGGGCAGAACAAGAAGCAATGGGTGGAAACTAATCAAAGAGAGAAGCAATTTAGAAATAAGGAGAAATTTCCTGACAGTGAGAACAATTAATCAGTGGAACAGAAGTTTCCTCCAGAAGTTGTGAAGGCCCCAACACTGGAAGTCTTTAAGAAGATGCTGGATAGCCATTTGTCTGGAACGGGATAGAGTTTCCTGCCTAGGCAGGGGGTTGGACTAGAAGACCTCCAAGGCCCCTTCCAACTCTGTTATTGTATTGTATCTCCTTTATTTTTATGATGGTTGGTCGTGCAGCCGGTGAAACGCTCAGACTGGATTTGGCATTTTTAATCCACCTGTCGAGTCCTTGTTATTTATTAAAAGAGAGAGGTTGTGTGTGTGTGTGTGTGTGTGAATTTATTCTCCAAAGGGCCAGAGGGCAGGACAAGCAGCCAGGGACGGAAGCTTATCCATGAAGGACCCAATCTAGAATTAATTAGGAACTTCCTATCCGTGAGAACATACAATCAAAGGATATATAGCTTGCCTTGCAGAGTTTTGGGTGATCCATCAACTGGAGGTTTTGAAGAAGAGATTGGACAGAAATTTGACCCGGTACATATATAGTCTCTTGTCTTAAACCGGGGGTGGTGGTGATGGGTTGGACTAGATGACCTCCAAGGTCCCTTCCAGCCTTATTATTATTTTAGGTTCTATCTTTTTTTTTTAAAAAAAGGAGACTGACTTAGAGTTGGGTATCTCTTCTTGAACGAAGGTGGCAGGCAGGGAAAGTGAAAAAATCCAACTTCCACCAACTGTTTTTTTCCCCCTCCACCCATAATTCCCAGCCTGGCTGCTAGAAAGTTTTTGCAAATGTTTTGGACCCAGATTGTTGTTGGGGGCAATATGCTGACTCTGTAAACCGCTTAGAGAGGGCTGAAAGCCCTATGAAGCGGTATATAAGTCTAACTGCTATTGCTATTGCTATTGGCTGCCTCTGAGAGGTTGTGGAGCTGGAATAACCTAAGCCAACCCCCTTCTCCATCTCCTGTCATTCTGTTGCACAAAAACCAACAATCACACAGCTCGAGAGATTTGTTTCCATGCGTTACAAAATGCTACAGCAAATAATAATAGTCCCTAATTCCTTGGCGGGATCAAATAGCAATAGCAGTAGACTTATATACCGCTTCATAGGGCTTTCAGCCCTCTCTAAGCGGTTTACAGAGTCAGCCTATTGCCCCCAACAACAATCCGGGTCCTCATTTTACCCACCTCGGAAGGATGGAAGGCTGAGTCAAAACCAGCTACAGGCAATCCTCGATTTAGGATCACGAATGAGCCCCAGCATTTCTGTGGCTAAGCGAGACAGTTGTTACGTGAGATTTGGCCCATTTGACGACCGTTCTTGCCACGGTTGTTAAGTGAATCATTGCCGTTGTTAAGTGAATCTGGCTTCCCCCCCATTGATTTTGCTGCTCGCGAAATCAGGTCGCAAAAGGGGGATCGCGTGACATCAAGACACTGCGGCCGTCGTAAGTGTGAGTCAGTTCCAAGCATCCAAATTTCGATCACGGGGATGCCGCAACAGTTGTCAGTGTGAAAAAAGCCGCCCTAAGTCACTTTTTCCAGTGACGGTCACTAAAGAAACTGTTGTAAGTTGAGGAACACCTGTATAAGGCGTCTTTTTGGGGGTTTCTCCGTCACCTGTAAAATCACCGGCATTTTTCTTCCCAGCGAGAATGGCCAATATTCCGAGGACCTCCATAACTTATGCCCAAAGAGAAGCCAAATTAGGGGTGAATTCGTCCAGAAGGAATGGCTGCAGATCGTCCCAAAGGGGCTTTTTTCAGGAGGCAACTGGGCTTTCTGTTTTTTTTCTTTGAAGACGTTTCTCTTCTCATCCAAGAAGCTTCTTCAGCTCTGACTGGAGGGTGGAGGATGGAAGGATTGACTCTCCTTGCAGACAGCTGGTCATTTGCATCCTTTGAGAGGGTCCTTGAGGCCACTTGGAGGTTTTATCTGTGTCCTCAAGGTCACCTGAGTGATACAAATGGTTCCTGTAGTCTGCAATTTTTCCCTCTGGAAATCCATTCCTTTTCCCACCCCATTCCAAGGGTCTTCACCCCAAATTGTGTAGCTAAAATGTCTGTAGAGATTCTCTGTCCTCCAAGTCCTGGTTCTTCAGTTTGGACAAAGGTGGCCTCTTTGATTCCTCTTTCAAACCAAAGAGAGGAATTTTGGGGAAACCTTGAATGCAAAACTACTGAAACATCCTGCAGAAATCACAGCTACACAACCCACAGCCATTCCAACAAGGCTCCCCACCGCCCATTTGCACCACTCAAGGGACCCCCGAGGACACAGATAAAACCTCCAAGGGGCCTCAAGGACCCTCTGGAAGGATGCAAATGACCAGCTGTCTGCAAGGAGCATCAATCCTTCCATCATCCACCCTCCAGTCAGAGCTGAAGAAGCTTCTTGGAGGAGAAGCGAAACTTCTTCAAAAGAAAAAAAAGAAGAAAGTCCATTTGCCTCCTGAAAAAAGAAAACACACCTGTGGGGGACAACCCTGACCTGGATGGCTGAGGAGCTCCAGGGAGGATGGGTGCAGCCTCTGAACCCACCTGGAGGAATTGGCCAGAGGAAAAGGCAAACTTCCAAATTCCCACCTCAGTTTGCAGCCAAGGAGCTGCGGGTGATTTCTCTCTCCAGAAAGAGGGCTGGGCAGAGGGCAAATCCTTCTCTGGGGAGAATAAAGGAGCAAATAAAGACGTAAATGAAATGAGGAAATTGTCCCATCGCGGTGGAATTCCTGGGGATTTCCTAGAAAGTATATAGACATTTCATGAAAGGAAAGGAAAGAAGGAAGGATGGGGGCGGGAGGGAAGGAAGGAAGGAAGGAAGGAAGGAAAGGGAGGGAAGAGAGAAGGAGGGAAGGAAGGAAGGACAGGGAGGAAAGGGAGGGAAGAGATAAAGAGGAAGGAAGGAAGGAAGGAAGAAAAGGGAGAGAAGAGAGAAGGCGGGAGGGAAGGACAGGTAGGGAGGGAGGAAAGGAAGGAAGGAAGGAAAGGGAGGGAAGAGATAGGGAGGGAAGGAAGGAAGAAAAGGGAGAGAAGAGAGAAGGAGGGAGGGAAGGACAGGTAGGGAGGGAGGAAAGGAAGGAAGGAAGGACAGGAAGGGAAGAGATAGGGAGGGAAGGAAGGAAGAAAAGGGAGAGAAGAGAGAAGGAGGGAGGGAAGGACAGGGAGGGAGGGAGGGAGGAAAGGAAGGAAGGAAGGAAAGGGAGGGAGGGAAGGAAGAAAGGAAAGGGAGGGAAGAGAGAAGGAGGGAAGGAAGGACAGGGAGGGAGGGAGGAAAGGAAGGAAAGAAGGAAGGAAAGGGAGGGCGGGAGGAAGGAAAGAAGGAAGGGAAGGGAGGGAAGAGAGAAGGGGGGAAGGAAGGAAGGACAGGGAGGGAGGGAAGGAAAGAAAGGAAGGAAGGAAGAAGTAAGGAAAGGAAGGTGCTAAGCAAGCCACACCTAATTTTAGAACCTTCCCCTCCGTTGTAAAGCCGATCACTGCAGTTATTAAGTGAATCATACGGTCATTAAGCAAATCTGGCTACCCCCATTGGCGCCGGCTGGAAAGGCCACACGTGGCTGCACCTGTCGTAAATACAAACCTCTTTCCAAGAACCCCCATTTTGACCCCATAACTGTGGCAACGCCTCAAAGGTCGTAAGTGCGAGGAATAGCCCCAAGTCGCTTTATTTCCCCCAAAACCCCACGGTCGTAAGTGGAGGACCCGCCTGTACGTTTGCCAATCTCAGCGGCAGCCTCTCTGGATCGCGGGTGCCAAGGCTTTTGCCCGGCTGTGGTTCCCAAACAGCCAAGCCCTCTCTTTCTTTTAAGAATGAAACCGGGGAAAGCGTTCGGTTTTTGAATGGGGAACCAGCCCATCCCGCCCTCTGCCCGCCTCCCAGCCCCTCCGCCGTTCCCATCCTTCGGTGCCCGCAGCTGTGGGCTGAACTCCCCACTTGCCACTCAGCGCAATTCCCAGCTGAGACTCCTATAAATCAAAAGCTTAATTGATACGTGTTGGCAGCCTTGGCGGAGGAGCCGATCGGAGGGTGGCATCACTCAGGGCTCTTCCCTTAAAACGCAGAGGGGCACGAAGGGGGGTGGGAAGGAATCTCTCCACCTGCCTTGTCCTCCCGCAGGTTAACCAGGGTCGCCCCTGCCGAGCCCCCCACCCCCACCCCGCAGCCCAGTCTGCAGAAAAGAAACAGCGATGAAAAATGTGCAAAGGACCAGTATGCATAGTCCTTGAATTGCAACAATCCGTTTAGGGACCAAAACTGTGACATATGACCGTTTTCAGCATCCCCATGGTTACGTGATCAAAATTCGGGTGCTTGGCAACCAACTCATTTTAAAAAAAACCAACCTTTTATTTATTTTATTTATATTACTTTCCATTCCCACCAAACAGTGTGAGGTCCATTTAGACAATCCAAATCCACTTATTCCAGTGTTTCTCAACCTTGGCAACTTGAAGATGTCTGGACTTCAACTCCCAGAATTCCCCAGCCAGCATCCATCAGGTGGCAACGTTTAGGGGAAGTGTCTAGGACAGTGTTTCTCAACCTTGGCCACTTGAAGATGTCCGGACTTCAACTCCCAGAATTCCCCAGCCAGCATCCATCAAGTGGCAACGTTTAGGGGAAGTGTCTAGGACAGTGTTTCTCAACCTTGGCAACTTGAAGATGTCTGGACTTCAACTCCCAGAATTCCCCAGCCAGCATCCATCAGGTGGCAACGTTTAGGGGAAGTGTCTAGGACAGTGTTTCTCAACCTTGGCCACTTGAAGATGTCCGGACTTCAACTCCCAGAATTCCCCAGCCAGCATCCATCAAGTGGCAACGTTTAGGGGAAGTGTCTAGGACAGTGTTTCTCAACCTTGGCAACTTGAAGATGTCTGGACTTCAACTCCCAGAATTCCCCAGCCAGCATCCATCAGGTGGCAACGTTTAGGGGAAGTGTCTAGGACAGTGTTTCTCAACCTTGGCCACTTGAAGATGTCCGGACTTCAACTCCCAGAATTCCCCAGCCAGCAAATGCTGGCTGGGGAATTCTGGGAGTTGAAGTCCGGTCATCTTCAAGTGGCCAAGGTTGAGAAACACTGACCTATTCGTTATCATATTCATCACAATAATATGAATTACACACGTTTCTATATAATTACACAACGGACTCATATTTATGACGGCTGCAGCGTCTGTGGGGGGTCCCCTTTTGCGACCTCCTGACAAAGCCAGAAACCAGATTCGCTTAACAATCATGTTAACTAATTTAACAACTCCAGTGATTCACTCAACTGGCAAGAAAAGTTGTAAAATGGGACAACAAAACTCACTTAACAAATGTCTCACGCAGCGACATAAATTCTGGGTTTGGTGGTGGTTGTACGTAGAGGGCTATCTGCATTTGATTGATTGATTGATTGATTGATTGGCTGGGGGAATTCTGGGAGCCAAAGTCCTCCAGGTGTGAAGTTGCCAAGGTTGACAATTTTTTCCGTAATTATTTGCCTATAATGAGGTTTGACTCAGCTGGACCTCTTGATCTTCAGGCTGGGCAAGGGGACAGAAGGTCTTTTGGTGGGGGGGACAGCAGCTGGGGGCAGCACCCATAATGTTTCACTGTGCAACGTGGCACGGTGTGTGTGTGTGTTCCTAGCTGTGCCTTTTCGCTTGCCCATATCCACAACTGTGCAGCTTGTCGCCTGCATTCCTGGGCTGGTGGCCATCAACGCCGTGACCGTAGGGATGTTGTGCGTGAACCCGGATTGAATGGGCACCCCCCAAAATGCAGAGGGGTTCCTGGGGCCAGGAATGGACCCCACAAGATTGGGGGGTAGAGAAAGAGATATTCTGCAGCTATAAAATCTCCCCCAAATGCCACCAGCTTCTCTCTGCAGAATGACTAATGAAATGGAAATGAAATGAGTCCTTTCCACCCACAGTTTTTTCCCTTCGTGTGTGTGTGTGTGTGTGTGTGTGTGTGTGTTTAAAAGTGCTTCCTTAGCAGATCTAATTATCTTACTGAATTGCCGTCTGCTCTGAAAATGTGTCCTTCTGTCAAGATGGCTCTTATTCGGGAGGAGAGGCTGGCTTTGACGGGGAAGGGGGTGATGGGCTGACAGCCACAGATTGGGGGTGGGGGGAGGTGAGGGAAAGTGAGGGAAGGATGCTAGGGGGTTCGTCCTGCTTCCTGGGGAGGAGAACCCACTTGGGGGGCTCCGGAGGAGAGGTGAAAGGTGGGAGTTTTTGGTCTAGGAGGTGAAGAACTGTGGATAATATCCCCCCCTGACGTCAGGAATGGAAGTGGGGCCCTTGGTGCTCCCCGAGCTTGGTTGTTATCATGCAGACGTTTCATAACCCAACTAGGGAACATCATCAGGGCTAGAAGGGAATGTGGTTTGTGGAGAGCAGGAAGACGAGGAGGAGAAGATAGAAAGGATAGATAGATAGATAGATAGATAGATAGATAGATAGATAGATAGATAGATAGATAGATAGATAGATAGATAGATAGATAGATAGATAGATAGATGAGTGGGTGGGTGGGTGGGTGGATGGATGGATGGATTGATCGATTGATCGATTGATGGATCGGATGGACAGATGGATCGATGGACAGACAAAATAGATGAGAGAGAGAGAAATTAGATGGAGAGAAATAGATTTTGGATGGATGGACAGATGGATGGATGGACAATATAGATGAGAGATAGGGAAACTAGATGGAGAGGAATAGACAGACAGACAGACAGACAGACAGACAGACAGACAGACAGACAGACAGACAGATAGATAGATAGATAGATAGATAGATAGATACTGGTAGATAGATAGATGATGGATGGATGGATGGATGGATGGATGGATGGATGGATGGATGGATGGATGGATGGACGGATGGGAGAGATAGGTGAGAGATAGAGAAATTAGATGAAGAGGAATAGATAGAGATAGATAAGATAGATAGATAGATAGATAGATAGATAGATAGATAGATAGATAGATAGATAGATAGATATGGATGGATATGAGAAAGAGTTCAATTAAATGGATAGATTGATAGATGACAGATGGATGGATGGGCGAGATAGATGAGAGATAGAGATGGATGGATGGATGGATGGATGGATGGATGGATGGATGGATGGATATTGACAGGTATGAGAGGGATAGATTGAGATGGGTAGATATGAGAAAGAGAGATCGATTAGATGGCTAGATTGATTGATTGATTGATAGTGATAGATGATAGATGAACAGGATAGATAGGTAGGTAGGTAGCAATAGCAATAGCAGTTAGACTTATATACCGCTTCATAGGGCTTTCAGCCCTCTCTAAGGGGTTTACAGAGTCAGCATATTGCCCCCACAGTCTGGGTCCTCATTTCACCCACCTTGGAAGGATGGAAGGCTGAGTCAACCTTGAGCCGGTGAGATTAGAACCGCTGAACTGCAGATAGCAGTCAGCTGAAGTGGCCTGCAGTACTGCACCCTAACCACTGCGCCACCTCGGCTCTTGATCCGAGGTAGGTAGGCAGGCAGATAGATAGATAGATAGATAGATGGATGGATGGAAGAATGGATAGATGAGAGATAGACGAGAGAGAGAAATTAGATGGATGAATAGATTGAGAGAGAGAGACAGATAAAGAGATAGGCTTGTGTCCAGAATTGTGACTGCTTCATTCCTGGAGCTTTTCAAGAGAAGATTGGTTACCTGTGGGGGTCCTGGTCGCCATAAGGTCCCTTGCCTGGATGGACTAGAGGACCTCCGAGGTCCCTTACGGCCCTAGCAGTCTAGGATTCTCCCCCCACCCCCACCTCCGAGCTCTGGGAGAGGATTGGTTTGCCTGGCGCCAGATTTCTCCTTTGGCTCCCAGCCTCGTAACCTGCTGCTTTTCTGCCGTTCCAAACTTTGAACGGGGAGCCGCCCAGAACTTTAATAAAGGTTTCGAATCGATAAATAAGTAAATAAAAGTCCCCGCATTGTGACACAAAAGCCCTTCGCAGCAGCTCGGGAAGTGGCGAAGGATGGAGACGTGGTTAGAGATGAATGGAACAGGATGGAGCCCTGAGCCGGCAGGAAGAAAACACCCGTCTTACTCCGCGGAGTTGCCATGGGGATCGCGCGCCTGCGGGTGTCCTATTCAGCCGGAGGATTCGGATCTACTGTCCTCGTCCCGCCTTCCCTTCCCATCCCCATCCAAGACTGGGAGGACCCCAGGGGGAGGCCTAGAGAGGCGGGGGTGGGAATCGGCCTCAGGTGGGCTCTGGGTACCAAAAGGGATGCTGAGACTCTGGGAACAAAGTGGGGAGAAGAACAAGGAAGACTATGAAAAGACTGGAGGATAAAATATATGGAGAACGGTTGCAGGAACTGGGAATGTCTAGTTTAATAGAAAGAAGGACCAGGGGAGACATGATAGCAGCCTTCCAATATCTCAGGGGTTGCCCCAAAGAAGAGGGAGTCAAACTATTCTCCAAAGCACCTGAGGGCAGGACAAGAAGCAATGGGTGGAAACTAATCAAGGAGAGATCCTTTCTTCTCCCTTTCTTCTCTCCTCCCTTCCTTCCCTCCTCCCTTCCTTCTCTCCTTGCTTCCTCTCTCCCTCCATTCCTTCTCTGCTTCCTTCCTTCCCATCTTCCTTCCTTCCTTCCTTCCTTCTCTCCTTCCTTCCCACCTTCCTTCCTTCCAGTATCTCAGGGGTTGCCCCAAAGAAGAGGGAGTCAAGCTATTCTCCAAGGGACCTGAGGGCAGAACAAGAAGCAATGGGTGGAAACTCATCAAGGAGAGATCCTTCCTTCTCTCCTCTCCTCCCTTCCCTCCTCTCCTTCCTTCCTTCTCTCCTTCCTTCCCTCCTCTCCTTCCTTCCTTCTCTCCTCCCTTCCCTCCTCTCTTTCCTTCCTTCCTTCTCTCCTTGCTTCCTCCCTCCCTCCATTTCTTCTCTGCTTCCTTCCTTCCCATCTTCCTTCCTTCCTTCCTTCCTTCCTTCCTTCCCAACTTCCTTCCTTCCCACCTTCCTTCCTTCCAGTATCTCAGGGGTTGCCACAAAGAAGAAGGGGTCAAGCTATTCTCCAAGGGACCTGAGGGCAGAACAAGAAGCAATGGGTGGAAGTTAATGAAGGAGAGATCCTTCCTTCCCTCCTCCCTTCTTTCTCTCCTTTCTTCCCTCCTATCCTTCCTTCCTTCTCTCCTTGCTTCCTCCCTCCCTCCATTTCTTCTCTGCTTCCTTCCTTCCCATCTTCCTTCCTTCCCACCTTCCTTCCTTCCCACCTTCCTTCCTTCCTTCCCACCTTCCTTCCTTCCTTCCTTCCTTCCCACCTTCCTTCCTTCCCACCTTCCTTCCTTCCTTCCTTCCTTCCTTCCTTCCTTCCCAACTTCCTTCCCTCCCACCTTCCAGTATCTCAGGGGTTGCCACAAAGAAGAGGGAGTCAAACTATTATCCAAGGCACCTGAGGGTAGAACAAGAAGCAATGGATGGAAACTAACCAAGGAGAGAAGCAACCTAGAATTAAGGAGAATCTTCCTAACAGTGAAGACAATTAGCCAGTGGAACAGCTTGCCACCAGAAGTTATGGATGCTCCATCACTGGAGGTTTTTAAGAAGAGACACCCATACCTTAAATGGTTTGTCTCCTGCTTGAGTAAGGGGGCTGGATTAGAAGACCTCTAAGGTCCCTTCCGGCTCTATTCTGATTCTGACTTAACAACCATGTTACTAATTTAACATCTGCATTGACTCGCTTAACAATGGTGGCCAAGAAAGGTTGTAACATAGTGCATAGCTCATTTAACAACTGTCTTGCTTAGCAATGGATCTCAATTGTGGTTATAAGTCGAGAATTTCCTGTAAGGATTCTAGGCTGAATCCCCTTTTGACTCCATGCTCTGCCATTAGCAGAATAACAAGAGTTGGAAGGGACCTGGGAGGTCTTCTAGTCCAGCCCCCTGCTCAAGCAGGAGACCCTTTCTTATTTCAGACAAAGGACTGTCCAGTCTCTTCTTGAAATCCTCCAGTGATGAAATAACCACAACCTCCGGTGGCAAGCTGTTCCACTGGTTAATTGTCTCTCCTTAATTCTTATACCATTTCCGACTGCCCAGGCTCTTCTTAAAAAGCCTCCAGTGCCCCTCCCCACCTACCAGGGCAGACCCTCCTTAAAGCAGCATTTTCCCCACGCCGTAAATTCCTCACAAAGGTGTCTTCCCTTTCGGGACATCAACCTGTCAGATTCCTCTGTCGAGTTGTGAGGTGGTGAGACTTTCCCCATGGAAGTGAGAAATCTCCACCTGTCTGGCTGGAAGTCCAAGTGGGGGGACATTGGACACCACCCCAGGGAGGGGAGCATCGGATATTTTTAAATCTCCCCCTCCCCATTTTCTATAGGCAACAGCTGAGGACAGGAGGGCTGTCTTCCAGTATTTGAGGGGCTGCCCCAAAGAAGAGGAGGGGGTCAAGCTATTCCCCAAAGCCCCCGAAGGCAGGAGAAGAAGAAGCAACGGGTGGGAACTCATCATGGAGAGACGCAACCTGGAATTAAGGAGAAACTTCCTAACGGGGAGGACAATTCACCAGTGGAACAGCTTGCCACCAGAAATCGTGGGTGCTCCATCATTGGAGGCTTTAAAGCAGAGCCTGGAGAGTCATTTGTCTGAGATGGTATATAGGTTCTCCTGACTGAGCAGGGGGGCTGGACTAGAAGACCTCCAGGGTCCTTCTGCTGTAGGAATTTTGAAGCCAGAAGTATTTTAGGTAGACTTTTCCCCAGAACCTGTATACGGTACGTTCCTTCTTTCTTTCTTTCTTTCTTTCTTTCTTTCTTTCTTTCTTTCTTTCATTCATTCATTCATTCATTCATTCATTCATTCATTCAAATTTAGATACCATTTATATCCTGCAAAACTTCTTGCCCTTCCTTCCTTCTTTCTTTTTTTCTCTTTCTCTCTCTCAATCTTTCCTTCTCTCTCTCTCCTTTTCTTTCTTTTCTTTCTTTCATTCTTTCATTCTTTCATTCATTCATTCATTCAAATTTAGATACCATTTATATCCTGCAAAACTTCTTGCCCTTCCTTCCTTCCTTCCTTCCTTCCTTCTTTCTTTTTTTCTCTTTCTCTCTCTCAATCTTTCCTTCTCTCTCTCTCTCTCCTTTTCTTTCTTTTCTTTCTTTTCTTTTCTTTCTTTTCTTTCTTTCATTCATTCATTCATTCATTCAAATTTAGATACCATTTATATCCTGCAAAACGTCTTGCCCTTTCTTTCTTTCTTTCTTTCTTTCTTTCTTTCTTTCTTTCTTTCTTTCTTTCTTTCTTTCTCTCTCTCTCTCTCTCTCTCAATCTTTCCTTCTCTCCTTTTCTTTCTTTTCTTTCTCTCTTTCTATTTCTCTCTCTCTCTCTCTCACACCATTTACATTCCATTCCTATCCTACAGAACCTGCTTTTCAAACCTGAAATCCATTTACCCATAAACCCCAGCTTTTGCACTCTTCTTTCTCTTGCTTCCTATGCGCGCGCGCACACACACACACAACACACACACACACAGACAAAGAGAGACTCAGTCACTCAAACACAGAATCTCTCTCTCTCACTCACACACACACACATGGGGGGGAAGAGAGAGAGAGAGAGAGAGAGAAAGAGGGAGGAAGAGACTCAGTAACTCAAACACAGAAAAACTCTCTCTCTCTCTCTCTCTCTCTCTCTCTCTCTCTCTCTCTCTCTCTCTCTCTCTCACACACACACACACACACACACACACACACACACTCACACTCACACTCACACACACACATTTGCCCACCCAATAATTATCCTCCCATGAAAATAAGATTCCCTCGGGGAGCCTGGAAGCGTAGTCAGGCAAGCAGTGATTAGCACCCGACTTTGCATCCTGGCAGAATTGGCACAGCCGAACCAGCCTGGCTGGAGACGAGGAGAATGGAATGGGTGGGATGCAAGATGCCAATCAATCAATCAATCAATCAGAATAGAACTAGAAGGGGCCTTGGATGTTCTCCTAGTCCAACCCCCTGCAGGATACTGCATATAATTTGAGACAAGTGGCTGTCCAGTCTCTTCTTCTTAAAAGCCTCCAGTGATGGAGGAGCCACCCACAACTTCTGGTGGCAAGCTGTTCCACTGGTTAATTGTCCTCACAGTCAGGAAATTCCTCCTCATTTCTAAGTTGCTTCTCTCCTTGATGAGTTTCCACCCGTTGCTTCTTGTCCTGCCTTCAGATGCCCTGGAGAATAGTTTGACTCCCTCTTCTTTGTGGCAGCCCCTGAGATATTGGAAGGAAGGAAGGAAGGAAGGAAGGGAAGGAGGAGAGAAGGAAGGAAGCAAGGATCTCTCCTTTATTAGTTCCCACCCATTGCTTCTTGTTCTGCCCTCAGGGGCTTTGGAGAATAGCTTGACTCCCTCTTCTTTGGGGCAACCCCTGAGATACTGGAAGGAAGGAAGGTGGGAAGGAAGGAAGTTGGGAAGGAAGGAGAGAAGGAAGGAAGGAAGGAAGATGGGAAGGAAGGAAGCAGAGAAGAAATGGAGGGAGGGAGGAAGCAAGGAGAGAAGGAAGGAAGGAGAGGAGGGAAGGAAGGAGAGAAGGAAGGGAGGAGAGAAGGAAGGATCTCTCCTTGATTAGTTTCCACCCATTGCTTCTTGTTCTGCCCTCAGGTGCTTTGGAGAATATCTTGACTCCCTCTTCTTTGTGGCAACCCCTGAGATATTGGGACACAGCTATCATGCCCCCCCCCCGGTCCTTCTCTCCTTTGGACAAAACGCCCGTAATCCACCCAACATCGAATGTGGTGTCCGACTTTGGAGCAGCCGTTGGCCTAAAAAGAGAAAATGCAGCCAAGCCAGCCAGGTCCCATTTCCCTGCTGTTTTTCCGAGCGGGTGGGTGGGGAACGAATGACCCTTTGCCTGGGGAAATGTGTCTGCTGATGGTCATTTCGAATCCGGTTCCCTCCCGAGGCCCTGCCTGTCCCGGCCTCCTTGGCAAAGGGGGACGGCGGATAAAGTCCCCCTTTTTTCCCCCTCCCCCTTCTTGGTACATTTCCTTGCGACCCATCTGCCTGTCGGAGGAGGAAGTGTCGAAAAGCCATCCAGCCCTTCTCGATGGGCTCTGCATCCTGATCTCTGGACCTTCCCCGGACGCCGCTTCCTGACCCATCGGGAGTCACCGGACTGCTGTTTCCCCCCCCTCCGCCGTCAAGCCTGCCGTCCGTTGCCCCGAGCGCGGGCAGGAAAGGAGGAAAAAAAACTGGCTGGCTTTTCTTCCTTCCTTTCCAAGAAGAAATGTTTTTTTTTTTTTAATATTGTTTTGCCCAGAGTTAAAATTGCAAAATCATTTTTTTTTAATTTTAAAAAAGATTGCGGATAGTCCTCGACTTACAACAGTCCATTTAGCGACCGTTTGAGGTCAGGCTGAAAGGAAGGACTTATGTCCATTCTTCTCATCCGCTTTTCTCCCCTTGGTGCATTCAAGCAGGGTACCCCAAATAGGACCCTGATACACGACATTTAGAAAGAGTGTTTTTTTTTAAATTTTATTTTATCAATTTCATATATACATTCACAATTATATGATCTCATAACTGTTATTAATAATATGTATTTATAACAGTTTTTCCCTACTGTTGACAATATACTTGAAGATCCATCTTATCTTACAATGGTCCTACTTCTTCTTCCCTCCCTCCCTCTTTCCTTCCCTCGTTTCTTCTCTCCTACTCCCCTTCCTTCCCTCCCTCCTTCTCTCCTTCCCTCCTTCCTTCCCTCCTTTCTTTTCTCCTTCTCTCCTTCCTTTCCCCTTCCTTTCCTCCTTCCTTCCCCCCTTCCTTCTCTCCTACATTCCCTCCTTCCTTCCCTCCTTCCTTCCCTCCTTTCTTCTCTCCTTCCTTCCCTCCTTCCTTCCCTCCTTTCTTCTCTCCTTCTCTCCTTCCTTCCCTCCTTCCTTCCCTCCTTGCTTCCCTCCCTCCTTCCCTCCCTCCTTCCTACCCCCCTTTCTTCTCTTTCTTCTCTCCTTCCTTCCTTTCTCCTCTCCTTTCCCTTCTCTCCTTCCCCTTCCTCCCCTTTACCCTTCCCCTCTTCTTCCCATTCCTCCCCTCTTTCCTACTCTTACATTCCCTCCCATTCTTCCTCTGCCTTTCCCAGAAAGAGTGATTTTCCCCCCCAACTTGGCATCTTGAAGAGGGGAGTGGACTTCAACTCCCAGAATTCCCCAGAACGTTCATTAAGTGAGTCTTGCTCCACTTTATGACCTTTTTTGCCACAGTTGCTAAGCGAATCACTGCCGTTGTTAAGTTTAGTGATCTGGTTATTAAGTGAAGCTGGTCTCGGCTGCCGACTTTGCTCGTTAGGAGGTTGGACTAGATGGCCTCCAGGGTCCCTTCCGACTCTTTTCTGATTGATTTAACCAAGAAATAAGGAGGAACTTTCTGATATTGAGAGCAATCAACCCATGGGACAGAAGTTGTGGGGGCTTCGTCCCAGGAGGCTTTCAAGAAGAGGCTGGACTGCCCTCGGTCAGGAATGGAGTAGGGTCTCCTGCTTGGGTGGAGGCGGTTGGACTAGATGACCTCCAAGGTCCCTTCCAACTCTGTTATTCTGGTAACAAGGAGAGATTCAACTTGGAAATAAGGAGGAGTTTTCTGACAGGGAGAAGAATCAACCCATGGAACAGAAGTTGCCTTCGGAAGTTGTTGGAGCTTCATCTCTGGAGACTTTCAAGAAGAGACTGGACTGGCATCGGTCAGGAATGGTGTAGGGTCTCCTGCTTGAGTGGGGGGTTGGACTAGATGACCTCCAAGGTCCCTTCCAAGTTCCAACTTTTCTGTTATTCTGTTAAAATGAGGTCTGACTTACATTAACCGATGACGAAGGCTGACTTGCATTAACCCACAATGAACCCACAATATTTACACTATCCTCTACTTTCTGCCACCTTTTCTCCGTCTTTTCCATCAATATTCAAACCCAACTCCAGATTAAATGGCCTGCATGGATGGGCCATTAAGCCTCAGTCATTCCTTGAACCGGTCGGTCGAGATCTTTTCCCAAAGACTTCGTCAAAAGTGGGGCACGGTGCCCATTATTTCTCTAGCCAGGGGGATGAGAAACTTCCCCCCCCCGGGAGATCCAAATTCCTTCGCTGGAATTTGCTTCCTATCACTAGAAGAAGAAAAATTCCCGGGGCTGTTCAATTACGGTTTTGCACAACGCTTGGGAGAAGCCGTAGAAACCAAGAAGTTTTCCTTTTTATGCAATGATTGGCATCTCCTTGCCAGCGAAGAGTCAATTAATTGAGGAGAATCTCCTCCACGCTGAGCATCTTTGGCCTGGATTTCAGCTGAGGGACTACTTGGAAGTCATTTCCGCATTTAGGGTTATTTTAAGCCAGTGTTTCTCAACCTTGGTAAGTTGAAGATGTCCGGACTTCAACTCCCAGAATTCCCCAGCCAGCATTCGCTGGCTGGGGAATTCTGGGAGTTGAAGTCCGGACATCTTCCAAGTGGACAAGGTTGAGAAACACTGTCCTAGACACTTCCCCTAAACGTTGCCACCTGATGGATGCTGGCTGGGGAATTCTGGGAGTTGAAGTCCGGACATCTTCCAAGTTGACAAGGTTGAGAAACACTGTCCTAGACACTTCCCCTAAACGTTGCCACCTGATGGATGCTGGCTGGGGAATTCTGGGAGTTGAAGTCCGGACATCTTCAACTTACCAAGGTTGAGAAACACTGTTTTAAGCTACCACTGAGAAAATGCGCTTTTTTGTTTTGTTTTGGGAGTTGATATCAGAGGACCAGGGACTTGGTGAGGGAGTTCCCGAAGAAATGAGGACATTTTGAAGTGGTCCACATGCGTATTTTAACCCCCTCTTTTTTTACCCTCCATGAATGGAGATGGTGTTCCTGGTTAGTCCTCCTGGTGGGCCATGAATGGATAGGCGAGGTGCCATCAAATCATTGTTGGCTCTTGGAGCGAACATCTCCAGGGGGATCTGTCCTTTCAGGGTCCTTCAAGACTTGCAGTGAGTGATGTCCCCGTTGCCACTGTGGATGAGTTCCTCAACTCTTTCTCTTTCTCTCTTATTGATTGATGATTGGTTGGTTGGTTGGTTATATGCCATCAAGTAGCTGTTGACTTCTAGGAATGACCACATTGGTTTTTCTGCAGCTCCATCCTGATCCTTCCGGTTCTTCGATGTCGCATTCATTGCTCCTGTCATTGGGTCCATCCTGCTAGTCCTCCTCTCCTCTCCTTCCTTCCTTCCTTCCTTCCTT